>NC_092163.1:38418585-38683585 GCF_045791955.1 Oncorhynchus clarkii lewisi
GCGTTTAGACTTGTCTTGCAGTCAAGTGTTCCAATTCATACCAAAGGTGTTTGATGGGGTTGAGGTCAGGGCTCTGTGCATGCCAGTCAAGTTCTTCCACACCGATCTAGACAGACCATTTCTGTATGGACCTTGCTTTGTACACTGTGGCATTGTCATGCTGAAACAGGAAAGGACCTTCCCCTTCCCCTGTTGCCACAAAGTTGGAAGTACAGAATTGTCTAGAATGTAGTTATATGCTGTAGCGTTACTATTTCCCTTCACTGGAACTAAGGGGCCTAGGCCGAACCATGAAAAACAGCCCCAGACCATTATCCTTCCTCCACCAAACTTTACAGTTGACATTATACATTGGGGCACGTAGCGTTCTCCATATTTGTCCGTCGGACTTCCAGATGGTGGAGCGTGATTCATCACTCCAGAGAACGTGTTTCCACTGCTCCAGAGTCCAATGGCGGCGAGCTTTACACCACTTCAGCCGATGCTTGGCATTGCACATGGTGATCTTATGCTTGAGTGCGGCTGCTCGGCCATGGAAACCCATTTCATGAAGCTCCTGACGAACAGTTTTTGTGCTGACGTTGCTTTCAGAGGCCGTTTGGAACTTGGTAGTGAGTGTTGCAATCGAGGAAAGACGATTTTTCAGCACTCTGGGGTCCCATTCTGTGAGCTTGTGTGGCCTACCACTTCACGGCTGAGCCTGTGTTGCTCCTAGACGTTTCCACTTCACAATAACAGCACTTACACTTGACCAGGGCAGCTCTAGCAGGGCAGAAACTTGACAAACTAAGTTGTTGGAAAGGTGTCATCCTATGACAGTATCACGTTGAAAGTCACTGAGCTCTTCAGTAAGGCCATTCTACTGCCAATGTTTGTCTATGGAGATTGCATGGCTGTATGCTCGATTTTATACAAATAGCCGAATTCAGTAATTTGAAGCGGTACTTTTGTATATATAGTGTATATACTTTGTTCTGATCTACATCCTTATCATCAAACAAAAGTCAAACATTTTTACCATCAAGCCGAACCCTAGCATCAGTTGATCTAAAAAAAGATCTTATTACAAATACATTCAAAGAATAAATTACTTATAATTTCATCTTCAATATTGCAGGGCAAATCTCCTACTTCCTAGTTCAGTGTTTTTTTTTTGTTGTTGTTATTTTAGTTATTTTATTTAACCTTTATTTAACCATGCAAGTCAGTTAAGAGCAAATTCTTATTTACAATGACGGGCTACCAAAAGGCAAAAGGCCTCATGTGGGGACCGGTGCTGGGATTAAAAATACAAATTAATTAAATAAAAATATAGGACAAAACACATCATGGCAAGAGAAACAACACAACAGTACATAAAGAGAGATTTTAGACAACAACATAGCATGGCAGCAACACAACATTCAAGACCACTGGAAACTCGGGAAAAAATTGTTCAGACTGGGGAAAAAAATCGTTGTGAACAGTCATTCAACTAGGAATTTCAAGTCGGAAACTTTGGCATCTTTCAAGAGCTCCGACTTTCCATCCGGATTATCACGACTTCATGATTTGACCAAAATGATTATCCCCGAGCTCCCAGTTGCCCCGAAAGCACCATATGCCGCGTTCAAAACAACTGGGAACTCAGAAAATACGAGGTTAAATCATGATGTCAGTGATCTTCAGGTCGGAAAATCGAAGCCCTTGAATTAGGCCCAAATTCCCGAGTTGGAATTCCGAGTTGGATGACCGTTCACATCGATTTTTCCCAGTCGGAATTCCCAGTTGTTTTGAAAACTGGGATTTCCGAGTTCCAAGTAGGTTTGAACGCAGTAATATTTATATTCGGCTGTGTCGTCATGATGTGAAAATGTGACATCAAACAGGAACCATAGGAAGACTGACAAATCAAGATGGCGTCCAACGATGAGGCAGGAAAGAGATTTCGATTCCAATAAAAACGTACTTCTATCTAGAGAAAGTTTAAAAACATTATTTTTTGCCGGGGGGTGTAAATACGTTTTTGGAGACGCCAGACGGAGCAGATACTGGTAAGAGGACTCGTGGAAGATGTTATGTCAGTTTTCTTTCAGGGGCGGTGGCAGGGGGAGTGAACGAGTCAGCAGCAGGCCAGCTAGTTAAGTAGCTAACTATTTAGCAAATATGTTCTGTATGTCTGATTGTATTCGTAACCTAGTTATGTACTTAGTTAGCTATGTGCCATTCTTTTGGCTAAGTAACGTTAAGGCCTACGCGTTAGCTTGGTTATTTCATGTCATCCATTTAACGTCGTTACTCGTTTGCCAGCTAATGTTAACTGGTCATGAAACTGTTAACATCCCGACTTGCTAACTAACTATATGTCGTCCTCTATGTTAATCTACTCGTCAATTTAATTGTTTTCCAAACATACCCGCCAGGTCCCTTTTGCCTTGGTCGCATTACGTTGAATCACTCATTCAAAACTAGATAAAGCTACCAGTAGCTAACCAGGCCAGGCCGAGCTAGCAAGCTAGCTGTCAAAGTGGCTAGCGGGTTAGCCCTTACTGCACTGTAGCCTACATCATATCTACGTTTTCTACTAGCTTGCTAACTTTACACTGCAGATGTCTATAATGAATTACCTGTCACCTTAAAGTTGTAGATACTCTTGCTAACCTCAGATGCAGGTTGCGAGTCATACAAGTAACGTTATGACTCGTTAAATGTTTCCCCGATGAGCTAACACAGTTAGCTATGCACTTCAAATTTTCAGGTGTCTTTGTTGTTTAGGGTTTGAGTAAACTACACTACACTAAGCTATGTTGCTGTGGTGGACATTGCATTGACTGTTTATAGATAGAACATTCTGGCTGATCGAGCTAGATCTCACTCCATGGTACGCCAATGAGTCTTCTCATGACAAACTGTACCTGGGAGCCGCCTTATGTAACCGTATAATAAAGGCGATGGGTCTGGGCTTGCTGAACAGTGGTGTGGGTTATGCAATTAGTCTTGCTCCTCTCACTTACTAAACTTTGTGTGTTGATTTCTGCTTATGTGCGTGCCAGGTTTTTACTTTACTCAACCCATCCAATCCATTGCCTTGTCAATATTGAAAAACTTCCCAATAGCCACAGGCCCTTAAACCTCAAGATATAGGCTACAGCTATTTTGCTGAGTGTAACACATTACTGTCATCTCTGGGGGCCTATTTTCGTTCATAGTAGCCTCCTGCTGCAAAAATTACATTTTAAGTCCACAATTTGTTGTCAAGGGGATGGAAGCTCAAACTATTAGGAAGGTATGTGGCAGACCGAGGTAAAGTAGGTTTTTATAACAGACATTTGCCGGTAGCCTATGTAAACGTTGACAACAATTTCCATTACTTTCTGATCACTACAAAGGATCTTTCACAATAAAATGTTTTTGTTAGGGACCGGCAGATTTCTTGGTTCGTTTTTTTTGACTGGGGTGAAAGTGCAATCACTATACAGGCCCTCTCAGTGATGTGGTTAATTATACTAATACTAATAATATACTAATATATACAGTACCTGTCAAGTTGATTCATTCCTTTTATTTTTTACTATTTTCTACATTGTAGAATAATAGTGAAGACATCAAAATAATGAAATAACACATGGAATCATGTTGCTGGTTGAAGTGTGCAAAGCTGTCAAGGCAAAGGGTGGCTTCTTTGAAGAATATAACATATATTTTGATTTGTTTCACACTTTATATATATATATGTAACATCTGAGGTGTCAGAGTTGGTGGAGGAAGTTGTAATGTATAAGTCTATCTAGATTTGATGGTCGCTGACACACTATCTTGGCATAGCCCCTCTTCAATTGTAGTATTCAAATTGGATTCCCCTCGCTGTCTTGACTTATATACTATATCTGGTTATATATATATATATATCTGGTTTTGGGCATTGTTGCATTAACAATGAGTACACTCCGGATATAAATCTATGAGTCATGGATATCATGGAGTAGTTGTTCAATCCATGAGTCTGTTTTGCCACAGGTGTGTTTATGAATTTCATACCAAGATCTTACTAAATTGGATGGTACAGGGATTGCTCGTTTTTGTTAATATAGTATTACTCCTGACATCATTTAGAGCATACATTTCCATCTGAGTCCACAAAGGGGCTGGTTCAGTTTCAGTTGAGAATGAAATGAATCTAATGTGTGCTGCCCAGTAATACATCTTAAAATTTGGTAGCCGGAGACCTCCTAGACCATAATCCCATGTTAATTTGTCCAGACTCGCCCTTGGAGGTTTACTGTTCCACACAAATTGTCTTATGGTCTTGACCTTTGTTCGATAGCGCCTGATAAATTCAGGGCAGGAATGTTATTGAGAGCCATAGCAACACTTTTGCCGTTCTCCATGGCTAAAGTTATATCTTTAGAAAGAATTATCTACTGACAACAAGCAGCTCATTTTATAGACAGAAGATGTTACACGGCAGACCAATACGTCCAGCACATCAGCCAATCATGGTTAGCGGGACGGTTCCTGTCTTATGTGGCTAAACCAACTTGCCTTGTAATATAACAACTTTATTGGTATTTACAGATGGTTTGATATTAACCTCTATGGTATTGGTGTGTCGTCGCCTCTTCGCTGTTGACGTTGAGACTGGTGTTTTGCGGCTACTATTTAATGAAGCTGCCAGTTGAGGACTTGTGAGGCATCTCTTTCTCAAACTAGAATGTACTTGTCCTCTTGCTCAGTTGTGCACCGGGACCTCCCAGTCCTCTTGCTATTCTAGTTTGCGCTGTTCTGTAAAGGGAGTAGTACCTAGCCTTGTACGAGATCTTCAGTTTCTTGGAAATTTCTCGCATGGAATAGCCTTCATTTCGCAGAACAATAATAGACTGACGAGTTTCAGAAGAAAGTTCTTTGTTTCTGCCCATTTTGAGCCTGTAATCGAACCCACAAATGCTGACGCTCCAGATGCTCAACTAGTCCAAAGAAGGCCAGTTTTATTGCTTCTTTTATTCAAAATTGCAAAAGTGTTTTCTAATGATCAATTGGCCTTTTTAAAATGATAAACTTGGATTAGCTCACACAATGTGCCATTGGAACACAGGAGTGGTGGTTGCTGATAGTGGGCCTCTGTACGCCTATGTAGATACTCCATTAAAAATCTGCCGTTTCCAGCTCCAATAGTAATTTACAACATTAACAATGTCTACACTAGAGGTCAACCGATTATGATTTTTTTCAACACCGATACCGATTATTGGAGGACCAAAAAAGCCAATATGGATTATTTGGCCGATTTTTAAAAACAAACAAAAAACCAAATGTATTTGTAATAATGACAATTACAACAATACTGAATGAACACTTATTTTAACTTCATATAATACATAAATAAAATCAATTTAGCCTCAAATAAATAATGAAACATGTTCAATTTGGTTTAAATAATGCAAAAACAAAGTGTTGGAGAAGAAAGTAAAAGTGCAATATTTGCCATGTAAGAAAGCTAACTTTTAAGTTCCTTGCTCAGAACATGAGAACATATGAAAGCTGGGGGTCGCTTTTAACTTGAGTCTTTAATATTCCCATGTAAGAAGTTTTAGGTTGTAGTTAATATAGGACTATTTCCTTCTATACCAATTGTATTTCATTAACCTTTGACTATTGGATGTTCTTATAGGCACTTTAGTATTGCCAGTGTAACCGTATTTCTTCCGTCCCTCTCCTCGCTCCTCCCTGGGCTCGAACCAGCAACACAACGACAACAGCCACTACATCGAAGCGTTACCCATGCAGAGCAAGGGAAACAACCACCCCAAGGCTCAGAGCGAGTGAAGTTTGAAACGCTATTAGCGCGCGCTAACTAGCCAGCCATTTCACTTCGGTCACACCAGCCTCATCTTGGGAGTTGATAGGTTTGAAGTCATAAACACCGCAATGCTTGACGCACAACGAAGAACTGCTGGCAAAACGCACGAAAGTGCTGTTTGAATGAATGTTTATGCGCCTGCTTCTGCCTTCCACCGCTCTGTCAGATACTTAGATACGTGTATGCTTGTATGCTCAGTCAGATTATGTGCAACACAGGACACCGCTAGATAATATCTAGTAATGTCATCAACCATGTGTAGTTAACTAGTGATTATGATTGATTGTTTTTTATAAGAAGTTTAATGCTAGATAGCAACTTACCTTGGCTTACTGCATTTGCGTAACAGGCAGTCTCCTTGTCGAGTGCAACGAGAGAGAGGCAGGTCGTTATTGCGTTGGACTAGTTAACTGTAAGGTTGCAAGATTGGATCCCCCGAGGTGAAAATCTGTCTTTCTACCCCTGAACGAGGCAGTTAACCTGCCGGTTCCTAGGCCGTCATTGAAAAGAAGAATTTGTTCTTAACTGACTTGCCTATTTAAATAAAAGGTGTTAAAAAAAAAAATGGAAGAAAAAAATGGCAAATCGGCGCCCAAAAATACCGATTTCCGATTGTTATGAAAACTTGAAATCGGCCCTAATTAATCGGCCATTCCGATTAATCGGTCGTCTACACTGTGTTTTTGATCAACTTGATGTTATTTTGATGGGCAAGAAATGTGCTTTTCTTTCAAAAATCATCGACATTTCTAAGTGACCCCAAACTTTTGAACGGTTGTGTGTGTGTGTGTGTGTGTGTGTGTATACATACATTTGAAGATGGAATTTTTACATACACCTTAGCCAAATACATTTAGACTCAGTTTTTCACAATTCCTGACATTTAATCCTAGTAAAAATTCCCTGTTTTAGGTCAGTTAGGATCACCACTTTATTTTAAGAATGTGAAATGTCAGAATAATAGTAGAGAATTATACATTTCTGCTTTTCTTACATCACATTCCCATTCCCATCACGTTTTTCTTTCATCACATTCAGGTTTGTAGGCCTCCTTGCTCGTACACACTTTTTCAGTTCTGCACACAAATGTTCTATAGGATTGAGGTCAGGACTTTGTGATGGCCACATTGACTTTGACTAAATTGACTAATTGACTTTGTCAATTAGCCCATCCAAAGGTTATAAAGCCATTACATAATTTTCTGGAATTTTCCAAGCTGTTTTAAAGGCACAGTCAATTTTGTGTATGTAAACCTCTGACCCACTGGAATTGTGATTACAGTGAAATAATCTGTCTGTAAACTATTGTTGGACAAATTACTTGTCATACACAAAAATGTTCTAACCGATTTGCCAAAACTGTAGTTTGTTGACAAGAAAGTTGTGGAGTGGTTGAAAACGAGTTTTAATGACTCCAGCATATGTGTAAGTAAACTTCCGACTTCAACTGTACACACTTTTAAATTTTAAAAAAATATACCGTTATTATTCCCCACAAACCCTACCACCCCTCCCCCAATTGGAGTCAACTAATAAACAATAACACTTAGGCTTCTACCTTCATATTATACACATTTTACAGACATAATCTATTTTACAATAGTGATATTGTTTGTTTTTAGTCCTTTATTTCTGACTCCATCCAGTTTGATTTCTCTTTGTAACTGTACTATTTAAACATTTCTGAACCTATATACATTTTACAGACCCCGTATGTTTTACATTGGTTATCTTGTTTTATTAGTCCCACCCTTCAGCTCCATTCAACCCCTCCCATCTATCTTTTAACATCATCCATTTACCATATATTTTTTAATGGTTAAAACATGATAATAATGGTCCTCCTGAGTATATAAAAAAAAGTTTGGTATACTTCCACTGGTATGCCATCCAGCCCTGGAGTTTTCCCAGCCTTAAAGGCTTTAATTTGCATCAAGACGTTCCTCCTCTGTAATTTGGCCTTCACGTGAGTCTTTCTGTACAGATGTTAATTTTAAATTATTAATAGGGAAAAAAATCCATTCAATTCGCTTCGGTTAGTGGAGATGGAGACTGAAACGAAAACATATTCTTAAAGTACTTCCTCTTTCAAAATATAATTTGGTGACTCATGCGTGACCTCATTTGTAACAAGTTTCAATACATTTTCTTTGGTAGCATTTATATGTTTAAGATTGAGAAAGAATTTGGTGCATTTTCCCCCATATTCCATCCAGTTCACTTTATTTTATTAATATATTACACTGTATCTGTCTTGAATAAGTTCCTCCATGTCTTTTAGTTTTTCCTCTAACTTATTCTGTGCCTCTATGGTGCAGGTTTTATTGCTATCTAACTGTACTGTTAGTCCTTCAATTTCCTTTGTTAATATGGACTCTTTTTATCTAAATTGCTTTTGTTTTATAGATGAGTACTGAATTGCATGGCCTCTAAAGGTACATTTAAAAGTGTCCCGTACAATAAGGGGATCTGCTGTACCTATGTTATGTCGGTAAAACGTTGTTTATAACTAGGACAGAATAATATATAACTAAGTTATCATCCAGTAGACTTTGATTTAAATTTCCAATATCCTCGCCCACGTGGAAATTCTGTAAGTGTAATATATATGCCGATTATGTGATGATCCGACCACATTCTGTCCACTATCACCACTTAAACTTTTGGTGCAAGAGAGAAAGTAATGAAGACGCCTAGCTTGATTAAGCTTCTTAGACTTGCTTTCATTCAGAATCACATCTATAACTCGCATTTCTATGTGAATTTGGTTGGGTTTCCCAAAAAGTTACACATTGCAGCTTTAAAAAAACACAAAATACCATTTAAATATGTCATCACACTATTTTTCACATATTTGACATTTTAGCTATATTGCCCAGCCTTAATTGGCCCTGTGCACCCGGGGACATGCTACTGTCTGCACAGAGGGGGGCTTGCTTAGCTGTCTTTGAGCTTTTTGGGAGAGGGTGGGCTCACCAGAAGCACACCACCTTATAGTCATTCTGATGTAGGCAACATGATGGTTGAAACATCTACAGTTTTAATAAAGAAAATAAAAAGATGACTGATATGTGGTGTTACCTGATGTTGCCTAACTTTAGTGGAATGCATTGCTCTAGATAAATGTCTGTATTTGTCATTTAGCAATGTTCAAATGTGATGAGATGTGCTTATTTTTTATGTATCCAAAACCTGTAACCTTACCATGATGCAACTCTGGTCAGGTATGGACAGGCAGGGATACAGTTGTAATGGTAGATGTGGTGTTTGATATCTTGTTTTTGTTTCACTGCGTCCACTCATGAGCCCTGTGTGTCTTTTAGACTCTAAATGGCTGTGAGGAAGTCTGATACCCACAACAATGGTGAGTGTGTGTCTCTTTCTGCCTCTTCATTTTCTCCATCCGTCTGCTCATTTTGGTGTAATTTTCATTCAGGCCGCCTTCTCAAACTGTTTTTCCAGGACCCATTAGCTACCTTGATGACGTTCCCTTCAAAATCAACGATAAGTTCCGCTGCCCTGCCAAAGTGGGGCTTCCCGTTGGCATCTCCCTGCCTGACTGTGACACTCTGCTCGCCAATCTGCAGGTAAGTCTTCTGACTTTGACGCTGTTTCATCAAGGGTTTCAATGACTGGGATGCTTGGAATCGCACCCTCTTTATATTAGTCTGGGATCCTTAACGTTAAGAAAAATGCGTAACCAAAACACTTAAATTACGCAATATAAAAAACTGTTACGCAATATATATTTTTTTTACACAATATTTAAAAAAAAATACAATCAGTGTAGTTCACAAAACATTATTTTCTGTGTTATAGCCTAACTAGACGAAAGGCTATAAAGGCCGGGGGAAGGTTGGGTAATTGAAAGGTAGACTCAGCCATATAATGTAGATGCAGAAAGCAAACAGCATAGACCTAGTGGGACAATTACCGTTACAAGTAAGAGCATTGAAGCGCGAGGCTGAACTTCTCCGCTGTTTTGGTGCTACCGCACTGAACAGCGTGATGAAAACCCATGCACATGCCCAGATACTGTGTGTGAGAGCGAAGTCTTCCATCTCACTCATCAAAATATTGTAGCCTATTCATTGATGATAACCTGCTTTACTGAAGTTCCGAGACATTGCAAGCCAAGAAATTGTGAGATACAGCATTCTATTGCGAGATGCAGCTTTCATTGCAGATCGGCCTAGTGCACAGTTCTGACTGTCTGCCTGGTGGCCGACCTGCCTATTCTGTGCCCCTCCCCTTTCTCTCCGTCCCTTGCTAGTTCGCTATGAAAGATGCAAGTGTTTTTGTTCTCGGAAGTACCACAACTAATTAGTCTCCTCCATTTTCAAAAACACTTAATCTTAGGAATCTTGACACTCAGATGGGAGTCGACATTGGTAGTCAACGTGCAAGGAGTAGAGGAATCAATTATTTTGGAGTTGATGCTCCACCACTTACAGTGGGGCAAAAAAGTATTTAGTCAGCCACCAATTGTGCAAGTTCTCCCACTTAAAAAGATGAGAGGCCTGTAATTTTCATCATAGGTACATTTCAACTATGACAGACAAAATGAGGGGGGAAAAATCCAGAAAATCACATTGTAGGATTTTTAATGAATTTATTTGCAAATTATGGTGGAAAATAAACTTTTGTTATTGACCAAATACTTATCTCAATACTTTGTTATATACCCTTTGTTGGCAATGACAGTGGTCAAATGTTTTCTGTAAGTCTTCACAAGGTTTTCACACACGGTTTTCACCGTGTTGCTGGTATTTTGGCCCATTCCTCCATGCAGAGGTGAGCAGCGATGTTTTGGGGCTGTTGCTGGGCAACACGGACTTTGAACTCCCTCCAAAAATGTTCTATGGGGTTGAGATCTGGAGATCTGGAGATCTGGAGATCTTAGCCAAATACATTTAAACTCAGTTTTTCACTATTCCTGACATTTATCCTAGTAAAAATTCTCTGTCTTAGGTCAATTAGGATCACCACTTTATTTTAAGAATGTGAAATGTCGGAATAATAGTAGAGAATGATATATTTCAGCTTTTATTTCTTTCATCACATTCCCAGTGGGTCAGAAGTTTACGTACACTCAATTAGTATAATGATGGTCATTATGGCCAAACCGTTCTATTTTTGTTTCATCAGACCAGAGGACATTTCTCCAAAAAGTACGATCTTTGTCCCCATGTGCAGTTGCAATCCGTAGTCTGGCTTTTGTGTGGCAGACTTGGAGCAGTGGCTTCTTTCTTGCTGAGCGGCCTTTCAGGTTATGTCGATATAGGACTCATTTTACTGTGGATATAGATACTTTTGTACCTGTTTCCTCCAGCATCTTCACAAGGTCCTTTGCTGCTGTTCTGGGATTGATTTTCACTTTTCGCACTAAAGTACGTTTATCTCTAGGAGACAGAACGCGTCTCCATCCTGAGCGGTATGATGGCTGTGTGGTCCCATAGGGTAAATACTTGCATACTATTGTTTGTACAGATGAACGTAGTACCTTCAGGTGTTTGGAAATTGCTCCCAAGGGTAAACCAGATTTGTGGAGGTCTTTGCTGATTTCTTTTGATTTTCCCATGATGTCCAGCAAAGAGGCATCGAGTCTGAAGGTATGCCTTGAAATCCATCCACAGGTACACCTCCAATTGATTCAAATGACGTCAATTAGCCTATCAGAAGCTTATAAAGCCATGACATCATTTTCTGGAATTTTCCAAGCTGTTTAAAGGCACTGTCAACTTAGTGTATGTAAACTTCTGACCCCCTGGAATTGTGATACAGTGAATTTATAAGTTAAATAATCTGTCTGTAAACCATTTTTGGAAAAATGACTTGTGTCATGCACAAAGTAGATGCCCTAACTGACTTTCCAAAACTATAGTTTGTTAACAAGAAATTTGTGGAGTGGTTGTAAAACGAGTTTTAGTGACTCCAACCTAAGACCTAAGTGTATGTAAACTTCCGACTTCAACTGTACATACTATATACATTTTATGGACACAGTATCTTTTACAATAGTTATCGTTTTGTTTGTTTTTAGTCCCATCCTTCAGCTACCTTCAACCCCTCCCATCTATCTCTGAACCCCATCCAGTTTTAAATTTGCCATATATTTTTCAATTATTATTTCACAAAAGTTCTGAACCTTTCTTTTCTCATAGTTTCTACTAATTGTAAATTAAAGAAACATTTCTAAGAGTATTATTGATCAATTGACTGACTTTTCAGATCACGCAGCAATACTTTTGAGAAGTTAAATGAGAAAGAAATATGAACTTTGTGAGGTGGAATTGAGGTACGGTAATGCTAGTACTGTTGCAATGCTTAACCATCTGAAAGGGATGCACCGTGAGACCCAAACCATTGCTGACAGCAGTGCAGCTGCATTGTGAATTCTATTGTTTTAATGGAAAACCGATAAACAAATGGCAGTTTAAACATGAAGACATTTTCACACTTGTCACATCCCGAGTCTGTATTAGGGGGGCACCTCTAATTGTTAAAATGTCAATGTTGGCATTGAGAAATGGGTCTTGGTCCCATTGTTTTTTGGGGCACTTATTCAAGGTAGTGTGTCATTTAAACCATGGTTGCATCAATCATGTGAATAATGTGCACATAGGTCTCATTCATGAGGAGTATCTCATAACCATTGGGTGTAAAAAGTACTCAATTGTCATACTTGAGTAAAAGTAAAGAACTTTATAAAAAAATGACTCGAGTGAAGGTCACCCAGTAAACTACTATTTGAGTAAAAGTATTTGGTTTTAAATATACTTAAGTATCAAAAGTAAATGGAGTTGCTAAAATGTATTTAAGTATCAAAAGTAAAAGAATAAACCATTTCAAATTCCTTATATTAAGCAAACCAGACGGCACAAATTTGACCGATAGCCAGGGGCACACTCCAACACTCAGACATAATTTACAAACTAAGCATTTGTGTTTGGTGAGTCTGCCAGATCAGAGGCAGTAGATGACCAGGGATGTTCGTTCTCTTGATAAGTGTGTGAATTGGACCATTTTCCTGTCAAAATGTACTTTTGTGTGTCAGGGAAAATCTATGGAGTAAAAAGTACATTGTTTTCTTTAGGAATGTAGTGAAGTAGAAGTTCGCAAAAATATATAAATAGTAAAGCACAGATACCCCAATAACTACTTTAGTAAAGATACTTTAAAGTACTACTTAAGTACTTTACACCACTGCTCATGACTTGACCAGATTCAGCTGGATTGATTAATCTCCATTCCTTTAATCCCATGTCTGCTGCTGCTCACTAACTAGTCCCGGCGGTTCTCTCTTCCCTCTTCTCTGGGCACTGCAGTATGATTTCTCCCTGGAGAGGCGGAGCGTGCGCTGGGGGGCGGAGCTGGCTGAGGCCCGGGCTGCAGAGGTGGCCAGGGCGGAGCTAGAGAGCAGGGAGCACTCGCCCCCTGCCCAGGACCCTGACTTGGGATCGGCCTGCGGGGGGAAGAGACCATGCCCTGCCGAGGAGCAGGACGCTCTCCCGCCCGCAATGAACCCGCTGATGGCCAGCTTGCGCCACAATGCTATTCTCACCCCTCTGCCTGCCCCAGCCAGGCAGACCGCTCCCAGCATCCCGACCCCACAGTACCTTAACCTGGCTGACTTTGAGCGCGAGGAGGACCCCTTCGACAAGCTGGAGCTCAAGACACTGGACGATAGGGAGGAGCTGCGCAACATCCTCCAGAGCCAGCCCCAGCCACAGACTCCATCCCCGCCTGAGGCACCCCAACTCAGGCCAGCATCTCGAGGCAGCACCCCTCCACCCCAGCTCCCCGCCACCAGCCTTCCAGCCAAAACGGTCTTTGCCCACAAAGCCAACGGGCTTGTGGTGCTACAGGACATGGACAGGGCCGGGGATCTGGCTCGGGGACAGACAATGGACCCTGACCGGCCCTGCAACATCCGCTCGCTGACCTTCCCCAAGCTGTCAGACCCCGGGGACTCAACCTTTGACTCCTACTGTCTGGCCCCTGTACCACGTAGCCTACCCAACGGCAGCCCGCCGGCACCCCAGCAGAAGAGAGAGGAGCCACCCAGTCATACCCAACAAACTCAAAATGGGGCACCAAAGCAGGTGAGCTTTGCACACACACACACATGCCTTGCTTAGTTTCAATTACTGAAAGTTTTTCTTAATTCTCTGAAACTTCTCAAAGGCTTTGAGGTTTTGTGGACAAGAGGAAGATGTATATATATTTTTTACCCTTATACAGATATGACTATACAAAAACTCTCTCCCTCCATAGATAAATGCAGGTCCTCCCCCTCTCCCGTGCAGCGGGGCACTGCTCAGCCTGTCCCCCAGTGAACGGCAATGTGTGGAGACCATAGTGTCCATGGGCTACTCTTATGAAGGGGTCCTGCGGGCCATGCAGAGGCGAGGCCAGAACGTGGAGCAGGTGCGCCCCTCCGATCTCCCTCCTCCAGGCCACAGCAGCCTAAGCCCATTTCTCCATAGAGATCTATTATAAAGAAATGTTCTATTTGATTCTGAAGTCACTCAATCACTGCCCATTGCCCCCATGGTTGACTCTGAAATCATCAGGTGCCTGCGTTATGTGATTGTGTGTGTTCACAACATGTGGCTTTAGAAGTCCACCAGGCAACAAAATGGGGATGGTGGTTGTGAATAAATCTATTTGAATTTACGTAGCATTTTTTGTCTCGACACCATCCACCACCTTGGTTTAATGCCACCCTCAACGCTATGATGGCATCAGACACAACAGACATGTTAGGGGCTTGTTAATGGTGAATAAACATTAGCTAACGATGTAGTGATATGCAGTGGATGTTTATGGTAGTTTTCCTGCTAGCTTTATTTGGATACCCATCTTCAAGCATCACTCGAGTACAATATTGTGTATTTAGCTATCCCTCTAATCAACAAATAATATTAAGGGACAGAAAATTACTGGGGTGGGGGCAGTAGTCCAAAATAGGGGAGGGTTGTTTATCTTTTTTTTTGGGGGGGGGGGGGGGGGGGTGTTGTTGTGTTTCTTTATATATTGAGGCATGGAGGATAGTGCTTTTATTTCATGGTTTACCTTCCCCCTTTTGCAGGGTTGACTTTTCTGCATGCTAACTACACCACAGTTCAATGTAGTCTAATGGTTTATCCTGCCCTCTATCCACCATTCATAGTGACAATAGTGTAGGTGGATCGTTTGTCCAGATCTGCAACAGGCTAACTAGAAATCATACTACACACAAAATCATTAAAAGCTGCACCAATTTGCAATATAAAGTGAAAACATGAGACAGTTCAAAAAGCTCCCCCATTGATAATAGTTTTTGGGGGGAAATAAAAGTATGTAGACTGGCCTACAACACCACAATGCAGTGAATATTTGCGTTGTTGTATTCAAGTGAGTACAAAATTATACTCTTGGCTGTAAACGGAAATGAAATTGCATTTTAATATCGGAATGGCACATTAGCAGGCCAGTCTGGCAGTTAATTTTTTACAATTCTGATACTGAGATCTGCTGTGTGTTGCAGCTGATTATTCTCCCAAGTCAACCTATAATAATGTGGCCTCATATGCTCTCAGCATGCCCAATTATTCAGGAAAGCTCAACTCACTCTCTGTTCTGTGTCCTGCGATCCAAGCGGCTATTCATCGCACACCTAGAACCTAACGCTTCAAAATAGCCTAAATATTTATTTTTCATGTTTTAAGATGTATACCTTTTTATGTGTCATAAACACAACCAGTCACAATGTTTGTATCTGATTAGGCTATTTCAAAGGTCTGCTGTAGGCTATCTGCACATTTGTCCAAAATATAATTCTAGCAGCCAAACTGTGCACCTGTCATGTCATTTGATGAATGAAAAGGGACCTCTGTTACAATTTTCTAGCCAAACCTTCAGTACTGGATACAAGGTAGGGAGGGATTTATTTTCTGTCTGTAGAGATTAACGTAATCTATTTGATTGTGGTGTTGGAAAAAAAAAAACTCTTAACTTTGATGTTGAAGCACCCGAAATCGGTATGCTTAGCTTATTGGTTGTGTGGTGCATTGGCACAGACACCTGTTGGTGGAAAATGTGTTGCATAGATGTTATATAAATATAGCATCAATAGGTTAAAAAATAAAAAGATTTTCCCCCCTAGCTGATCATTGTCTGCAGCCGGTCCTGATCGTAGTTTAATGACAGGCAGGGAGAGTGAGCTTGTCTGGTGATTGGCGAACCCGCAACTTTCTGGCCCGTAGCCCTGCGACTGTGCCACAAAAGTATGCTGAAAAGGCAAAGTCAATATCCACGTTTTATAAACACAGGGTCACTACAATTATTGTTATTTGTGGTCAAACATGTTGAGGTAATTTAGTGAAGGGGGAGAATGTGCACTTTTTTTTTTACAGTACTGAGGGGATCGTGATGTGAAAATATATTTTTTTTAATTACGTTTGGGAGGTTGTTTAAATTTATTTTTACCTGGAGTTATGATGGCTAGGTGGGACAAGCACGTTTCAGTCACATACAGTGCCTTCAGAAAGTATTCATACCCCTTGATTTATTCCACATTTTGTTGTGTTACAGCCTGAATTCAAAATGGATTAAAGATGCACTATGCAGAAATCGCTCCGCCATTTCCTGGTTGCTAAAATGCTAATAGTTTGCCTAATTTCGGTTTGTGACAAAAACAGTAAGTATAGTGTAGAAAATAATTGTACAATCTAAACCGGTGTGAAATATTTTCCTTAACCAAAAATATTGTATTTTCAGCTGTTTGGACCTGATGTTCAAGACCGGAAGTGAAAGATGCAAAAACAAAACTTAAAAACAGGAAGCATAGCGCACATGCAACAGATCTACTGCTTCTTAGACTTGAGGATAACAGATGCGAATCAAATCAATTTTTTATTGGTCACATATTTAGCAGATGTTATTGCGGGTGTAGCGAAATACTTTCCGGCTGTAATAAAATAGCACAAAAAACGTGTTTGAGCTAATAATTTAAACAATAACACCCATTATTATCTATCGTGTTGCCTAGTCACTACATACCTACCTTTTTTTATGTACATACAGGGCCTTTTAGAAAGTATTCATACTCCTTGACTTATTCCACATTTTGTTGTTACAGCCTGAATTCCAAATAGCTTAAAAGGATTCACACACATTACCCCATAATGACAGTGCAAACGTGTTTTGGGGATTTTTTTGCAAGTGTATTGAAAATGAAATCTAATTTACATAAGTATTCACATCTCTGAGTCAATACTTTGAAGAAGCATCTTTGGCGGCGATAACCACTGAGTCGTCTTGGGTATAGCTATTACATTAGTTAGCAAGTTACCTAGTCAATCCGGTTATGGGGAGAGTCAAGTCCAGCAGTTTTACTCACTGCAGGGGATTCAAGTAGATACCTCTTCAATTGAAAAAGCATCTGTCAGTTGTGAGAAGCGGAAAGAACTTGACAATTCCAAAGCAACTAGCCTTGACAACATTCCTGACAGATTTAAGGGATGCTACGGTAATTATCTCACCCCCTGAGTAACTCACATTTTGTATATCTGTCTATTGAACTCGGGATTTTTCCCAGTGAACTAAAACTTGCAAGGGTCACTCTTCTGTATAAAAAAGGGAGTAAGTTAGATCATAGAAACTAAAATCGGCCTGTCTCAATCCTGTGTATTTTATCGAAGTTCATGGAAAAAAGATTGAGCAGATTGAGTCATATTTCCTTACAATACCTACTATATGAGCTCCAATCTGGCTTCAGGAAATCCCATTCCACCGACACTTGCCTACTATACAGTGCATTCGGAAAGTATTCAGACACCTTGACTTTTTCCACATTTTTCTACATTACAACCTTATTCTGAAATAGATTATTTTTTTAAATCTCATGCTACACACAATACCACAACGACAAAGCGAAAACAGGTTTTTTAGAAATATTTGAAAATGTTTTTAAAAAACAGAAACCTTATTTACATAATTATTCAGACCCAAAGGAATTGTCCGTAGAGCTCCGAGACAGGATTGTGTTGCGGCACAGACCTGGGGAAGGGTAGCAAACATTTTCAACTGCATTGAAGGTCCCCAAGAACGCAGTGCCTCCTCCATTCTTAAATGGAAGAAGTTTGGAATCACCAAGACTCTTCCAAGAGCTGGCCGCCCAGCCAAACTGAGCAATTGGGGGAGAAGGGCCTTGGTCAGGGAGGTGACCAAGAACCCGATGGTCACTTTGACAGAGCTCCTCTGGAGAATTTTCCAGAAGGAGAATCTCCACAATCGTCGCTGCAGCACTCCAATCAGGCCTTTATGGCCAGAAGGAAGCCACTCCTCAGTAAAATGCATATAACAGACCACTTGGAGTTTGCCAAAATGCAGGTAAAGACTCTCAGACCATGATCAACAAGATTCTCTGGTCTGATGAAACCAAGATTGAACTCTTTGGCCTGAATGCCAAGCGTCACGTCTGGAGGAAACCAAGCACCATCCCTACGGTGAAGCATGATGGTGGCAGCGTCATGCTGTGGGGACTGGGAGACTAGTCAGGATTGAGGGAAAGATGAACAGAGCAAAGTACAGAGATCCTTGATGAAAACCTGCTCCAGGGGGCCCAGGACCTCGGATTGGAGCGATGGTTCCAACAGTACAACGACACTAAGCACACAGCCAAGACAACGCGGGAGTGGCTTCGGGACAAGTATCTTAATGTCCTTGAGTGGCCCAGCTAGAGCTCGGACTTGAACCCGATCGAACATCTCTGCAGAGACCTGAAAATAGGTGTGCAGCGACTCTTCCCATCCAACCTGACAGAGATTGAGAGGATCTGCAGAGAAGAATGGTAGAAACTCCCCAAATACAGGTGTCCAAAGCTTGTAGCGTCATACCCAAGAAGACTCGAGACTGTAATCGCTGCCAAAGGTTCTTCAACGAAGTACAGAATAAAAGGTCTGAATGCTTATGCAAATGTGATTTAAGTTTTACCTTTTAATACATTTGCAAAAATGTCTAAAAACCTGTTTTTGCTTTGTCATTATGGGGTATTGTGTGTAGATTGAGGGGAATAAAAACATATATTTTAGGTTAAGGCTGTAATGTAACAATGTGGAAAAAGTCAAGGGGTCTGAATTCTGTCTGAATGCAATGTATCTGACTGACCACATCTGGAGGGAAATTTTGTGGTATGATTATTGTAGATCTGTTTCTGATAGGAAGAAAACAGATGGTGGATATGGATGGGACCCTGTCTAAACCCAAAAATCTTGAACTGCGGTGTGCCGGAAGGGAGTGTGCTGGGTCCAGTTCTGTTGAATATAAATTATCTGAAAACTGCTTGAACATGTGACCTTTTCCCCTATGCAGATGATTCTGCACTGTTTGACAAAACTATGGTTGAGGAAGCCCTGAGTGGTTAACTTCAGAATGTCAGTAAATGGCTATATTACCATAAGCTGTCACTTATTGGACCCATCTTGTATGGAAGAGTAGGGAAGAGGGGGTAGTAGGTGACCATAGTAGTCACAGCAAAATAGGCAGTTAATTATCTTGGATGTGTGCTAAATAACTTATTGTGCCATGCTGTCCCCTGTCAGATGGTTATCTCCAAAGTGAACCATAAAATTAGGTTTCTGGCAAGAACCTCGAAATATCTGGATAAGAATGTAATGGTGGCATTGGCCGTGGATCTTGTTCAGTGCCACTAAAACTATGCATGCTCTTTCTGGTACAATAGTGCCCCCAAGATAATTAAAAATAAACTGCAGACATCTCCGATCAAATTAGTCAGGATTATTCTTAAACTTCCAGCACATACTCTTGACCATTCCCACTTTGAATGCCTCAGATGGCTCAAAGTGGAGGAGAGAGTCTCTCAAATTAAATAGTCTTGTACTTAAGATTGTCCACAGTATGGTACCTATAACTACTTTATCTTGGGTTGGGATAACGGTAACTATTCCACTAAAAGGAGTGAAACTGACATTCTTTTTACATTTTAATAATGGTATGGGGAATTCAACTTTTTATACTCTGCTGTCCTTTTTTTGGAATAGTCTTCCAAAGAATTTGAGATGTATAACCCCCATATGCACTTTCAAGTACACTGAAGAAATTGCTAAATATTAGCATGTCTCAAAAGTGAGTCATAAGATTTATAGTACGTGGGTGAGAAAAATGCCTGGGATAAAAAATTAAATAAAAAGTGTACCCCTTGTGGTCCCGAGGACAGAGTATGGGAAACCCTGCAATAGCATGATGCTGCCACCACCATGCTTCATAATAAGGATGGTGTTAGACGGGTGATGAGCTGTGCCTGGTTTTGTCCAGACATAGCGCTTTGCATTTAGGCCAAAGAGTAAAATGTTGGTCTCATCAGACCACAATCCTTTGCCTTATGCTCAGTCTTCCACGTGCCTTTTTGCAAACTCCAGGCGTGCTGCCATATGACTTCTTCTCAGGAGTGGCCACTCCCATAAAGCCCAGATTGGTGAAGTGCTGTGGAGACTATCGTTCTTCTGGCAGGTTCTCACATGTCAGCCAAGGAACTCTGTAGTTCTGTCAGTGGCCAAGGTCCTCCTTGCACGGTTTCTCAGTTTGGTCAGAAGGCCAGCTCTTGGCAGAGTCTGGGTAGTTCCATATTTTTTTCCCATTTCCAAATGGAGACCACTAAAACTTTCAACACTCAATTGTTTTATACCCTTCCTCAAATATGCCTCATCACAATTATATCTCAAATATGTATGGACTTGGTATAGTTTCTGCTCTGACATGCACTGTCAAATGTGGGACCTTAAATAGACAGGTGTTTCTTTCTAAATCATGTCCAAAGAATTGAATTGGCCACAGGTGGATTCTAATCAAGTTGTAGTGACTCAAGGATCATCAAAGGAAATTGGATGCACCTGAGCTATATTTGGAGCGTCATAGCAAAGGGGTTTGAATACTTATTTAAATTACATTTCTGTATTTCATTTTCACTAATTTAGCAAACATTTCTCAATATGTTTTCACTTTGTCATTACGGGATATTGTGTGTGTAGATGGGTGAGGGGGAAAAAATCTATTTAGATATTTAGGCATTAAAAAAACAATGTGAAATTAGTCAAGGGGTGTGAATACTTTCTGAAGGCACTGTATCTTAGAAATATTATAACTTTGTTCTGTGCTTCTCTGAGCATGCACTTCGTAGCCTATAGGCTATGGATAATTTGATTGAGACCACACTAAATAGCCTATAGGCGCACTTGTATTGCGCACCCAGCGGCGAATCAGAGATGAGGGGTGGCATCAGGCACACATCTATATAGCCTAATAAGCAACTAATTCTAAAACAGAAATTTCATCAATTACAAAATACAAGACCCTCCCCCATTTTCCTTCAGGTAACCATTCTGTAAATGTCGATTCAGTCCCTTAGCTAGCAGATAACGTCTGGGCTTACACAGGAAGCCCACACCTAAAGAGCAACAATATCTGTCATCCTGTGACCCAGGTGCTGGAGTACCTGTTTACTCACGCGCGTCTTTGTGAGCGGGGATTTGATCCTAGTGCCATAGAGGAGTGCTTAGATATGTTCCAGAACTCTGAAGAGAAGGTGAGTCCACCCACAGTCTCACTCACTCACACACACACACACACAGAGATGTGCATGTTTATACAGATGCACTCAACATGCAGAAACAAAGATGCTAATAGCCAGCTATCAACTCTTATCTGTGATGTGCTTGAACACAAATGTCGAGTGGCCTAAGGTTGGATTCACTTCCAGTTTTCCCTGAACTTGGATACACCAAGCATCTACTGCTCTCCTCCAACATTCTTCTGAAATGTTTTTAACAATCTTTGTTTATTAGATTTTTCAGTTAAATTGTACATAAACAGTCCATAACAAGAATACCCAATTACAATGCATATTTTTCATGATTTCCTCAGGCCTTGGAGTTCCTATCGCTGATGACGCGGTTCTGTGAGATGGGCTTTGAGAAGGACACCATCAAGGAGGTGCTGCTGCTGCACAACAACGACCAGGACAAGGCTCTGGAGGACCTCATGTCCCATGCCTCAGCCAGTTGAGCCCCCCAACCGTCCACCCTCCAGCCCCAGGCTTGCTTCCTCCCAGTACCACCCGCCCCTCCACCCCTAAACACACACAGTCCCCATGCCCCAACCTAGTTACAGCACAGAGGGGAGAACTCCCACCCCACCCAATGTAGCTATGACGTCCGTTCATGACCCCACTCTGGCCCACTCACACACAGTGACTCCAAAAGAGAGACTCCAAGAAATATAGTGAACACATACACTTCCATAAGTGAGAAATAAGACCTTGTGTTCCTAGAGTGTGGGGCAGTGGGCAAATGTACACAAATGAGCACCTGTGAATTGAGGGGGTTAGTTTATGCTGACCACATGCCCATTTTACCTTGTCTGTCGATCACTGTGTGTGTGTGTGCCGTGGTGGTTTGAAGGAGGCTTGAACTTCCCATAAGAGCATATAGAGGTGACCCGATGCTGGACAGCACTTTGGTGGTGTGCAGTGACTCTGTGGGTGGGACTTGGGGGGGACAAAGGACCAATGGACCCAGAACTGTGAGGAACCACTAGCCAGGCTCTACTTTCTACAGATTAACAGTGAACACTGACACTCCCAGCTAACTAAGCTGCCATCATCTGCTATTTAGAGCAGGCCTACAAAATGGTGGAGGGGAGGGGATGCCAAGCGGCCCCTGTGTGACTTACTGACTGACCGGCGGCAGAACCTAAAAACGCAAATGCGCATCATTGCAGAACAGAGAACTGACTCCAAGAAGTGCCCTATTCCTGCAACTGGCTTTCACAGATCTCATATTTTCTATGCTGTTACTTTGCTTGTTCATTTGTCTCTGTTAGAAAGGACACACATTCATTTTATTTTTTCTTGGTGTCCTTTTTTTTTGTTGAGATTCTCTCTCTTTGCTTTCTGTTTTAGGAAGTGCATTAACAGTAGTTAACTGTTCCTACTGCCTGTTGGCTCCTCCTGCACTGGAACAGACTGCAAGGCCAGTGGAGAAGAGATTGTCAATTATTTTGCAGGAAATATAAAACATGTCCAAACGCATACAAACACCCAATGGCACAGAGATGTGACAAACTGCACAGACACACACACACTAACATTAGATATTGACTTATTTAAAAAGTACAGTGATATTTAATAATGAGATCAATATGAAGACAAAATTATAAGCAAGCAAAATTATGGTGCTTTGAAACAGTCCCTATTGAGGTCGGTAGACTGGACAGAGAGACGAGAGAAATTGAAATGCTAGTTTTAGGTTGTTCTGCAACCAAAACTTTTGTGCAATAGATGTTTTATGTGACAGATGGGCACCTTTTTCAGACCCAGTGGACTTTTGGCATCCCTGAGCAATGGGCAAATCCCAAAATGACGGATGGCCTTTGCTGGAGACACGCTCACTGGAGGAGGAAATCGGTAGAAGAAAATATTTGATTTTGTTGTTTGCGGTCATTACTCCCCTCATTTATTGGAGTTCGTGTTTCACTATCAACTATGAGTAGTGTTTGTCTGACTCGTCACACATTCATGCTGGTCCGAATGTGTTTTGCCTCCCCCATGTGTCATGCATAGGAATCTTCCAAGAACAGGTCAGAAGATTAAACATCTTACCAGTTAGATATGAACCAAATTCATTATGGTGATATTTTATGTTCTAATTGTACTTCATTGTAGCTATGTTTTCACCTTGCATCGACTCTTTTGACTACTGATCTGTGTGTATGAGTCTACAGGTATTTTTGAAGTGCCATGATGATGCTCTCCATTTCATGTGTGAATCTTGCACAGAAAAGTATCTCTGCCCTTTCCCAACCAAGCAGCCAGTCGATCCACGCTTCAAGATTACTTTTTGAAGATGACAAAAGATTTCTTTAAAATACAACAGTCTTGATCGTGCTCTGGTAATCAAGGGGAGATCTCTTTTATAGAATTCAACAGTCTCAATCTCCTCTGTTAATCATGGGGAGATCTCTTTAGAATGCATTCTTGATCTTCGGGTAATCAAGTGGATCTTGTGACATTATGAGATGGACTGAAAAGCAGTACATAGGAACGCGACTGAAAATTGGCACTTCGCTCAGAGGTTGTATCTAGTTCTGCCATCAAGACGTGAACGAACAATTGTTGCAGGTTGACAAAAATCACGTCGGCCTATTATAAGAAGAGTCTGGCATTGAGGACATATGTAGAGTTTGATCTTTCTATTGATTGTATGTTGCCAATACATATATGACTGTGTGTGCCCCTTAACCCAGAAGGATCCACTTGCCTGCAGATACTAAAACACCCCAGATCCCATTATGCGTTATTAGACTGTGAGCATAGCGTCTAAACGCCAGGCCACCTCCAGACTTTGCTCTGAACTAAAGGTGAACTTCAGCCTCCTGATAACTTGTACATTTCCTTTGAACACGACAGACTTCTTTGGGGAGGGGGGCACAAGAAGCCAAGCCACATAGAACATGTTGGTGGTTGAGAGAACAATAAGTGCTAGCCTTCTTTTTTTTTTCATTGTGGACATGATTGTGTCTAATCCTAACTTTTTTTTTTACAGTTTTTTTTGTGAGTCAATGAGAGACTTGGGAAGGGCTGATCTGATATGACGATTCTGGAGTTTGATGTCTTAATGATATGTGGTGTTCCTGGTAGCTCCTGAAAGTTTTTATGTAAAGAAATAATAATAATCTGTAACCTCCTGAATCATTTGGCAGTTCTTCAATGTGATTAAACATGCACATCTTTTCAATGGTGTGGCTGTTACTATTGATAAGGTGTCTTGGTGTTTTTTATCAATTGTTATTGGAAAACAAATAATTAGATAAATTCTAGCTTTGGTATGTTTTTAACTTGGTTTGAACAGCAGCACAATGGTTTGGTAGCAATTGTTAAACACATCAACAACCATGCAAAGAGATGATTGTTCCCTGAGCATTGTGGGTAAAGGTGAGAAACTTCCAGTGTTGTGGAGTGGTCGGGGGAAAAAAATAAATAATTGGTGCCTTTTATTTTTGCTGCCTGAGTCAAAGCAGATGGGCTGTTCTGTTCATATTATATTACTAACTTTGACATCAGAGCCTGACCTGTACTGTTATATGCCCACTTCCATTTTGGAACCCTTTGAAACTGCCAGTGTGAAAAATGTATTTTTGTGTTCACACAGATCTCAAAGAGCTGTATAGGTGGAAGCAATATGATTGAAGCTCAGCTGCCTATTGAGGGGCTGCATAGAGCAATAACCACACTGCTTACCAGTGGTGGAAAAAGTACTCCGTTGCCTTACTTAAAAAAAGTAAAGATACCTTAATGGAAAAAAATACATAAATACTACTTGAGTAAAAGTATCTGGTTTAAAATGTACTTAAGTACAGTGGTGGAAAAAGTACTCAATTTTCATACTTGAGTAAAAATGCTATACATCAAATTCTTTGCAATAAGCAAACCAGATAGCACAATGTTCCTGTTTACTTTTTTTTTAAGGACAGCCAGGCCAGGGGCAAACTCCAACACTCCACATTTACAAACGCAGTATTTGTGTTCAGTGAGTCTACCAGATCAGAGGCAGTAGGGGTGACAAAGCGTTATATTGATAGGTGCATAAATTGGACCATATTGCTGTTCTGCCTGAGCATTTGAAATGTAACAATTACTTTTGGGTGTCAGAGAAAAAGTGTAGGTTAGCGTTTTTCATCATGAATCTTGTTGTAGAGGCAGCTTTGCAGAGTGGTCACTATCTGTCACAGCCACAAAGTCATAAAATCTTAAAACCTAACCTTATCCACACTGCTAACCCTAACCTTAAATTAAGACCAAAAAGCAATTTTTTTTGTTTTCCTGAATATTTACAATATAGCCCATTTTTGACATTGCAACTGGCCTATCTAAGGGGACATTTCTCAGTTCTGCCTCCAGGACAATACTCATGACAAATGTCAACCTGATGGAAAATGTATGGAAGTAAAAAGTATATATTTTCTTTAGGAATGTTGTGGAGTAAAAGTAAACAAAAATATAAATGGTAAAGCACACAAAGACTTAAGTAGTACTTAAAAGTATGTTTACTTGGTTACTTTACACTGCTGCTTACACCTACTACTACTTAAGTAACCAGTCTTCTAGGACCTGTGAACACCACAAGTAGCCTGGCCTCAAATCTGTTTGTGCACTTGGCTGCAAACTCCAATGTTTGTCCATATGCTCTCGGAGCGTTCAGAGCGCACACTGGATGCTCTGGCGGAGGAGTAGGGTTGATTCGAGCTTTCTGACCTCAACGGCAGTCAAGCGCCCAAGCTAAACTTGCTAATGTTGGGTAGCTTGCTAGTTACTTTCAGACACAAATGAGAGAACACCTCACTCCGATCATTTTACTCAGCCTAGCAGAGTTGGCTATACTGTTTATCTCGAGGGTTAATAAGTAAATGTGTTATTGGCAACAACTTCAGTTTTTGAGCCAATGTTTACTGTCATAACAATTTGGTGCTAGGTTCGTAATTTCAATTATTCTGCGCTCTGGCACTCAAACTAGAGTGGTATACTACGATTGAAGCTAGATCTAATCCGGCTTTTATAAAACTAGCTATCTTGGGTAACCGCTAGTGGGTGCTATGGATCTCCACTTCTTGAGGAAGACTAGTCAAAACGCGTTGCAGTTGTGCATCTTGATGTTCTCTGCTGACTGCTCCGACATCTATTCCTTTGTAAATATATTCTGTTAATAGTTAACTAAACAATTTTATTTTAACGTACTGGGTGCCTACTCCTCATCTTTCTTTGGATTACCTGCCATTTAGGGCCTCCCACTTCCTTCTTCTGACATGTATAGTTAAAAAGTGTCGACAATAATACTGCCAGAGCCAATAATACATGTTGGAAAAAAACTATGTTATGCCTACCTGTTATTTTGATCACAGGCATATAGCCTAGGCAGGCTACGGCTGGGGAACTCTAGGAACTGTGTTATGAACAAAAATATGAACGCAATCATTTCAAAGAGTTTACTGAGTTCAGTTCATATAAGGAAATCGGTCAATTGGGAGAAATTCATTAGGCCCTAATATACTGTATGTATTTCACATGACTGGGAATACAGATATGCATTTGTTGGTCAAAGATACCTTAAAAAAAGGTAGATCAGAAAACCAGTCAGTATCTGGAGTGACCATTTGGCTCATTCAGCGCGACACATAGTCTTTGCATAGAGTTATTCAGGCTGTTAATTGTGGCCTTTTGGAACGTCGTCCCACTCCTCTTCAATGGCTGTGCAAAGTTGCTGGATATTTGCGGGAACTGGAACATCCTGTTGTACACGTTGATCCAGAGCATTCCAAATATGCTCAATGGGTGACATATCTGGTGAGTATGCAGGCCATGAAAAACATTTTCAGCTTCCAGGAATTGTGTACAGATCCTTGCGACATGGGGCTGTGCATGATCATACTTTAATATCAGGTGATGGCAGCGGATGAATGGCACGACAATGGGCAATGGATCTCATCACGGTATCTCTGGGCATTCAAATAGCCATCGATAAAATGCAATTGTGTTTGTTGTCCATAGCTTATACCTGCCCATACCATAACCCCACCGCCACTATGGTGCACTCTGTTCACAATGTTGACATCAGAAAACCTCTTGCCCATTTGATGCCATACACGCTGTCTGCCATCTGCCCGGTAGAGTTGAAACCGGGATTCATCTGTGAAGAGCACACTTCTCCAGTGTGCCAGACGCCATAAAAGGTGAGCATTTGTCCACTAAAATCGGTTACAACACCAAACTGCAGTCAAGTCAAGGACGATGAGCACGCAGATGAACTTCCCTGAGAGGGTTTCTGACAGTTTGCAGAAATTATTCTGTTGTGCAAACCTACAGTTTCATCAGCTGTCCGGGTGGCTGGTCTCAGACGATCCCGCAGGTGAAGAAGCCGGATGTAGAGGTCTTAGGCTGGAGTGGTTACATGTGGTCTGCGGTTGTGAGGCCGGTTGGACGTACTGCCAAATTCACTAAAACATTGGAGGCGGCTTATGGTAGAGACATGAACATTCAATTATTTGGCAACAGCCCTGGTGGACATTCCTACAGTCAGCATGCGAAATGCACACTCCATAAACTTGAGATACCCATGTCATTTTGTTGTGTGACACAACTACAATTTTAGAGTGGCCTTTTATTGTCCCCAGCACAAGGGGCACCTGTGTAATGATCATGCTGTTTAAACAGCTTATTGATATGCCACACCTGTCAGGTGGATGGATATTCTTGAAAAGGAGAAATGCTCACTAAAATGGGTGGAAGCAAATTTGTGCCAAACATTTTGAGAGAAGCTTTTTGTGGGTATGGAACATTTCTGGGATCTTGTATTTCAGCTCATGAAACCTGGGACCAACATTTTACACATTGCCTTTATATTTTTGTTCAGTGTAGAAAGAATGAGACTAGCTAAATTCTTTATAAACTGCTAGCATGTATTAGCTGCAACTGTCAGCACGTGAGCTAACAACTTGTTAAAGGAATTAAATTGCTTTATGTTTTAATACCCAATTAAAATGAAACACTCTGTCAATTCATAAGGATTTGTAAGACCCTTATTCTATAATAATAGACAGAGCCCAGTCTTAAAGTCATACAGCAGAGTTTATTCTCAAGAGTACTGAACACGATACAGGTTACCACAGGTTATAAACTGAAAATGACATCATTAGTTCCAGCACCAACCCGTGCCATCTCCGTTCCAGTACAAAGGCTGTATCTCAAGCCTTCCCACATCCATCTCCCTATCAATTTAATATAATTTACGAGTCAAGGTTTTCTCGTGTAGATAAGCATTCTAGCCAGTCTGATTAGTTTGTACCAAGGAACAGACAGTCATTGTTCTAACACTTGACCACATTCACACACATTATATTCAGTACTGGGATCAAGAAAGAAAACTCATACATTTACAGCAACATAAGAATATTCGGATTAGTACATATACAGTAACATAATAGTATTCTGATTAGTCAGTCCTGATTGTAATGTATACATAATTAGTCATCATTGATAAAAATTCCCTTAACACAACTGTTTAGAGCAGGCTGGTACAGTGGCTCCCTTAGAACATAAGGTGAGTCAAGGAACATACAACAATAATTCATTAGGACTACATAGTGAACATAACAAATGCAACTATTTTATGGATTCTCGTGACAATTAAGTGAGTGGCGTCAGTTCAGCTAAACCTTGGGTATGGCAAAGTGGGATGGGTGTTATTTTATTTGGGGGTGGGGTGTTGAAGCTCATTTATTGCATTTCTACACAATTTCAAAACTCGAAAATGGTATTTGGAGAAGAGCAAAGACATCAAGCACTACTCAACCTCATAAATTGCGTAATTTACTTGTGGAACGACACATACTGTATGGTGCAACATGAAATAGATGCATAATACTCAATATCAAATCATAAGGCTGCATTGGAGACCCGTCATTCAGGGCAGGTGGGGCAGAACCCCACCTGTTTTGAGCCCCATTTAGCTAGCCCCACCAATTTTTTGTTGCCTGTTTTGCATGTTATTTTAGCATTAATACGTGTCACATATCTGTTTGCAAACAATGTAAAAAAAATATATAAATAAAGTGTTAATAAAGCTGCATACAATCATGGTCACTCTTTGGCTTTCTTAAGGCAGCTCCAAAATGTAGACATTTCAGTTTGGCTCCGTGCTTTCTGCAGTGGAGGGGCAAGTCAGCAAAAAATACAGAGTGTAGGGGTTGGTAATCTACTCTAGTTGCGTCGTGATTAGCTCAGTGTACTGTCACTCATGGGGACACTATGTCACTGCAAAATCTACAGGGAGAGCTAGAAAGTTGAAGCCCCCTTGGGTGCTGTCATAGATTTACATTAGAAGTGCCCATCCAAGAAGGCTCAAGTTCATTGGCCACAGATAAAATGACGTTATATCTACCGGTAGCTTTGATTGGACTGATCATATCAACGTCATACTTTAAAAATCTTAGCTAGTAAACTATACAAGCAGCCATCATCATGAATCACGTCGACATTCTTACTGGCAAATCCTTGTCATATGAAGAGAAATTATAGAGAAAACGGTGCTAATCGGCCATTGGACATAAACATTATACAACAAGTTGGAAATCGCAAATTCAACAATGAGTGGTTTGGAAGGAATTGGCGGCTAACTGCAAGTGTTGCAAAGGAATCACTATTTTACTTCCCCTGCCTGATATTCGGTGGAGAGGGTGTGTCGTCCAAGTTTGGATTTAAGGGTCTCTTTTCCAAGCTTAACATTCACACCCAACACCATGTGCCAGAAAAGGTTGAATACATCTTAATGATCCCTTCACGCGCCAATCCCTTTAGCGGGATCGATTTGACAATATTCAGTGAAATTGCAGAGCGCCAAATTCAATCTACAGGAATATCAATATTCAACATTCACGAAAATATAAATGTAATACATCAAAATAAGGATCTCTAGAGATCAGTGTCCCACCCGCGGGACGGTTGAGCTAATGTGCGCTAATGCGATTAGCATGAGGTTGTAAGTAACAAGACCATTTGCCAGGACATAGACATATCTGATATTGGCAGAAAGCTTAAATTCTTGTTAATCTAACTGCACTGTCCAATTTACAGTAGCTATTACAGTGAAACAATACCATGCTATTGTTTGAGGAGAGTGCAGAGTTATGAACTTAAAGTTATTAATAAACCAATTAGGCATATTTGGGCAGTCTTGATACAATATTTTGAACATAAATGCAATGGTTCATTGGATCAGTCTAAAAATGTACACATGCACTACTGCCATCTAGTGGCCAATGTCTAAATTGTGCCTGGGTTGGAATAATACATTATGGCCTTTCTCTTGCATTTCAAAGATGGTCCAAAAAAATACAAAAAATATTAGTTTTTTCTTTGTATTATATTTTACCAGATCTAATGTGTTATTCTCCTACATTAATTTCACATTTCCACAAACTTCAAAATGTATCAAGAATATGCATATCCTTGCTACAGGTCCTGAGCTACAGGCAGTTAGAAATGTCATTTCAGGCAAAAATGTAAAAAAGGTGCAGATCCTTAATTGAGAGGTATTAAATAAATGTGGTTTCTACTGACAATTGTACTAACTATGGCATAAAGGAAAGAGGAGCGGATAAGAGGCAATCCATAATTTCGATTCAGACATTTAAGCAAGTCAGCCATGTCAGCTATGTTTTTAAAAAGGCAGTAAATGAGGCTGAATGAACTGTTTCGTTGCCAAATAAGTCTCCACTGATAGCCAGGTGTAGCAGTGGTAAGGATATACTCCATGGTGCTGAAAAGAAAGATCTGCTGTTGGGACATCTTTATGTAGGCCCTAACAGTTTGTGGGCACCGTTTACAGTGGTGGAAAAAGTACTGAATTGTCATACTTGAGTAAAAGTAAAGATACCTTTCCCAATTCACCCAGTAAAATACTACTTCAGTAAAAGTCAAAGTATTTGGTTTTGAATATACAGTGCCTTCGGAAAGTACTCATTGTTCCACATTTTGTTTTGTTACAGCCTTATTCTAAAATTTAATAAATTGTTTTTATTCCTCAATCTACACACAATAACCCATAATGACAAAGCAAAAACAGTTTTTTAGAAATGTTTGCTAAATTTTAAATAAAATAATAAAAGAAACACATTTACATAAGTAATCAGTACTTTGTTGAATCACCTTTGGCAGCGATTACAGCCTCAGGTTTTCTAGGGTAGGACGCTACCTGCTTGGCACACCTGTTTTGGGGAGCTTCTCCCATTCTCTGCAGATACTCTCAAGCTCTGTCAGGTTGGATGGGGAGCGTTGCACAGCTATTTTCAGGTTTCTCCAAAGATTTTCGATCAGGTTCAAGTCCGGGCTCTGGCTGGGCCACTCAAAGACATTTAGAGACTTGTCCCAAAGCTGAGTGCTTAGGGTCATTGTCCTGTTGGTAGGTATATCTCAAATCAAATTGTATTTGTCACATGCGCCGAATACAACAGGTCACCTTACAGTGAAATACTTACTTACAAGACCTTAACCAACAATGTAGTTTTACGAAAAATACCTTAATTTCTTTTTTAAAGTAACAAATAATTAAAGAGCAGTAGTGAAATAACAATAGCGAGGCTATATACAGGGGGTACCGGGAAACAGAGTCAATGTGCCGGGGCAGCGATTAGTTGAGGTGATATGTAGATAGAGTTATTAAAGTGACTATGCATAGATAAGAGAGTAGCAGCAGCGTAAAAAAAGGGGGGAAATGCAAATAGCCTGGTTAGCCATTTGATTAGATGTTCAGGAGTATTATGGCTTGGGGGTAGAAGCTGTTTAGAAGCCTCTTGGACCTAGACTTGGCGCTCCGGTACCATTTGCCGTGCGGTAGCAGAAAGAACAGTCTATGACTAGGGTGGCTGGAGTCTTTGACAATTTTTAGGGCCTGACACAACCTGGTATAAGGGTTCTGGATGGCAGGAAGCTTGACCCCAGTGATGTACTGGGCCGTACACACTACCCTCTGTAGTTCCTTGTGATGCGACCAGTCTGGATGCTCTCGATGGTGCAGCTGTAGAACCTTTTGAGGATCTGAGGACCCATGCCAAATCTTTTCAGCCTCCTGAGGGGGAATAGACTTTGTCGTGACCTCTTCACGGCTGTCTTGGACCATGTTAGTTTGTTGGTGATGTGGACATCAAGGAACTGTAAGCTCTCAACCTGCTTCACTACAGCCCTGTAGATGATAATAGGGGCGTGCTTGGTCCTCCTTTTCCTGTAGTCCACAATCATCTCCTGTGTCTTGATCATGTTGAATAAGAGGTTGTTGTCCTGGCACCACACGAACAGGTCTCTGACCTCCTCCCTATAGGCCGTCTTGTTGTTGTCGGTGATCAGGCCTATGACTGTTGTGTCATCGGCAAACTTAATGGTGTTGGAGTCATGTCTGGCCGTGCAGTCATGAATTAACAGGGATAACAGGAGGGGACTGAGCACGCACCCTTGAGGGGCCCCCGTGTTGAGGATCAGCGTGGAGGATGTGTTGTTACCTAACATTACCACCTGGGGGCGGCCTGTCAGGAAGTTCAGGATCCAGTTGCAGAGGGAGGTGTTTAGTCCTAGGGTCCTAAGCTTAGTGATGAGCTTGGTGGTGGCAACATCATGCTGTGGGGATGTACCTTCACCCAAGTCTGAGGTCATGAGTGCTCTGGAGCAGGTTTTCATCAAGGATTTCTCTGTACTATGCTCCGTTCATCTTTTCCTTGATCCTCACTTGTCTCTTAGTCCCTGCCGCTGAAAAACATCCCCACAGCATGATGCTGCCACCACCATGCTTCACTGTAGGGATGGTGCCAGGTTTCTTCCAGACATGACGTTTGGCATTCAGGCCAAAGAGTTCAATATGGTTTTCATCAGACGAGAGAATCTTGTGTCTCTTGTCATGTTGTGTGTTTTGTCCTATATTTTTAATCCCAGCCCCTGTCCCCGCAGGATACATTTTGGTAGGCTGTCATTGTAAATAAGAAGTTGTTCTTAACTGATTTGTCCAGTTAAATTCAATTAAAAAAATTACAAAAACATAATGTTCTCAATATAATGAGTGGTTATCCTGAGTTGAGTCGAACTAAGAGTTGACCAAAGTTACCTCGCTAACTCCTCAAACCTGCTTTGTAGGCTCTGACTGCTATGAAATCGGCAACCGGAGTAGATTGCCAGCGTGATTTTACTAATGCACGTGAAGAGTTCCGAAGCGTAAGTATGACGTCAATTACAACTGGTTTGTGAACGCGCACGCTTTAGTGTACGTGCACGTTCGACGTTTTTGTTGCTGTTGAATTGTACTGCAGTTGCGCGCGGCACAATATTGTTACCGTTGGTGACGTTATTTTGTAAAGAAAGAAAGAAGGATGGAGAAAATATAAAAAGAGAGATGGAGGAGAGCCTTACATTTAGCCTCCACTTAAGCAAATTTTATTCGGTTAAAAGCTAACCTACGCGCGTAGCTATAGTTTTAGTTTTGGAACCCGGAGGGTAGACTAACGTTAGCTAGTCAACATCACCCTATGTGATCTTCCTTCCCCGCCGCATGCTGCTACAGTCAGAGCCAGACAACAAAATAGCTAATCGCCATTATATGACCCAGTACCTAGCGTCAGTATTGCCCTCCATGTGGGTGAGAGGCTTGTGTGTGTCAGATTATGGCGAGAAAAACAGTTAACAGGAAAAGGAAGGCAGGGGAGTCCAAGGACCAACAACAGGTAGGCAAAAACGGTGGCGATTCAGGCAAACCTTGGTTAGCCTGACAAGCTAGCGAATGTTACCATTTTGCGTTGAATGTTTGACTCTGTGACGTTAGCTAACAGATTGGAAGTTAGCTGCATGGCATTATCTATCAAGCTTGCTAAAAGGCACAATTTGTTTTTGAAAATGTAATAAAATAGCTGTAGCTTCATAGACGACTAGGTAGCTACCGGAACTTGCTAAATTACCTTGTTAGCCAATAATGTAACAGCTAGCTAGCACACTGGCGAGTTAGCTAACGTAAATTCGCGTTCTCATTCATGATTTCCTTTGACTGTCCCTCTCTGTTTTTATTTTATTACATTGACAGTTTCCCTAACTTGTTTTTAACAATACATTTAGACTTGTGACGTGTTGGTTAGGCCCAACGTTAGGCCTACCAGTGCCACATTATGCAATTATGCATTGGATTAACTATTTATTGGTTTGTAGGGGACGGTGAAAAAATATGATTTCATGTCATTCAATAGAGATATACCAGAGTACATCTGAGAGTAGTGTAAAATAATAGTAGTTATTGTAGTTAGATAACTTATATCCTATTCGACTGGACTAGGTTGTTAGGTGTTGTTATTATTAGGTAGGTAATGTTAAAGGACAATTCCAGCACGTTTAAACGTCATTTTCATAATCTCCAACACACTAAAAAATGCTTCTCTGTGACATCACGGGGTAGAATTCAAAGTAATAAAAACAGTGATTTTTTACACCTGCAACAAGTTTCAAGCCAGAAGGTGGGGTATTTTCTAGCCCTTGATCATGACTTGGTTACATTACATTACACAAGTGATTGGAGGAAGGCATCTTTTTGTAGGGGATGGGCTTTGTTAAAGCTGCACAATGCAAAAAAAATATCCTGGTTGCTAAAATTCTAATTTCAGTTTGTGACAAAACAAGCATGTATAGTGTAGGGAATCATTGTACCATCTTTTCCATATCCAAAAATATTGTATTTTGAGCTGCTTTGAAGCAAGTGAACAAGACGCAAAAACTGGAAGCATAGAAATAGCGCCCATAGAACAGATCTAACACTTCTTAGACTTGCTTTCCATGTGTGACAGATCTATAACTCATTTCTAAGTTAATTTGGTCAGGTTGCCTGAAAATGTACATATTGCAGCTTTAAGGGCCACTGTGCTCTGTCTGAACATTAACGCGCATTGCTTATGGTGCGGTTTTCGAAGCACAAGGAACTTATCTTTCTTAGCGGAAAGATATTATTGTCAAAAAACAAAAGGTTAAATTGATGCACACCTTTTATCAGGTTATGGCAAGAGCAGCTCAAATAAGCAGAGAAAATGACAGGCCATTACATTAAGGTCAGTCAATGAGGAACATTTCAAGAACTTTGAAAGTTTCTTCAAGTGCAGTCGCAAAAACCATCAAGGGCTATTTAACTTGTAATTGTGAGACATTTTTGCGAATTTATTTTTAAAAACCCTATAAACCATTTTTCCCTGCTCTGTCGTTATTGGAACGCCGACTGCAAGCCAGGCCTAATCGCCTAACATCAGTATCCAACCTCACTAACGCTCGTGACTGATTGGAAGCAAGTCCCCTCAGCAATGTTCTAACATTTAATGGAAAACCTTCCACCAACTCCATATTAATGCCTATGATTTTGGACTGTGATGTTCAATGAGCAGGTACTTTTGGTCATGTAGTGTATATTAAAGCAGACAACAACAACAAAAGTGACATTTTATTTGGGACTTACTCAGTGGCTTTAAAGGGCGAATTTGCTCTGGAAGCCAAAACAGCCAAATACTCAATCTAAATGTGAATCGATTCTTAATTGCGGTACGGTTGTAGAAACATAAATCCCTCTACTTTAATATGACAAAATAATTTCACAGATGCAATATACACACTTACACACTCACACTGTTTTAACAGTTTTTTTTTCAATTACAACATTTGTGGCCTCTGTCTTCCATAACAGGGTTGGATGCGCCCTGTATTAAGAAGCAGTCCGGCTTGGTTGGGTTGTGTATCGGAGGACGCATGACTTTCAACCTTCGTCTCTCCCGAGCCCGTACAGGAGTTGTAGCGATGAGACAAGATAGTAGCTACTAACAATTGGATACCACGAAAAAGGGGCAAAATAAAAAGTTAGCGTGGACGCGTTTCGAGTATGATTGTATGCAGACTTTCTATGCAACCTAACTTTCATCAAGGACTTAGGAAACCAATTATATCACCTTTCTCTCTTTGTCGGTAATCATTAGTCAGCATCACTGTGTAACATGATCATGATAATGGTCATGTTCATACCCTTCCTACTGCCACCGAAGTGTTAACAGGCAATTTTTTATCTGTGTGTGATCTATTTCGGGTGATCTATTTCACGTTCTCATATGAACTGCAATCGTGTGTTCTGCTAACTGGAGCATTGCATGGAATAATAAAGTTCTTATTTTCAAAACATAATTAAGGTCTTAATAATCCATACATCTTCACCGGTCATGCTGAGTTTGTGTACTTCCTTGAGTAAGTACGGGTACCACCAGTGACAATATTGGTCTGTATCGGTGTAGTCTGCCCTGCCAGTGCTTGTGAAATGCAGCTGTCAAGTCTGAGGTGATTTACAATCTGACAAAAATGTCTATGAAAGTGCAAAACCTGTGTGATTTTTTTTTTTTTTTTTTACCATTTCACATCATAAAAATGAAGTTTCATACAGTAGGAAAGACATCAACATATTGACATATGTAAATATACAGTAGAGATTAAAGGTCAGCCGATTATGATTTTTCAACGCCGATACCGATTATTGGAGGACCAAAAAGCCGAAACCGATTAATCGGCCAAATTTTTTTGTGAGTGTTTTTTTGTAATAATAATGACAATTACAATAATACTGAATGAACACTTATTTTAACTTAATATAAAACATCAATAAAATCAATTTAGCCTCAAATAAATAATGAAACATGTTCATTTTGGTTTAAATAATGCAAAAACAAAGTGTTGGAGAAGAAAGTAATATGTCCCATGTAAAATATGTGCTATGTGAAAAAGCTAACGTTTAAGTTCCTTGCTCAGAACATGAGAACATATGAAAGTTGGTGGTTCCTTTTAACATGAGACTTCAATATTCCAAGGTAAGAGGTTTTAGGTTGTAGTTAATATAGTATTTATAGGACTATTTCTCTCTATACCATTTGTATTTCATATACCTTTGACTATTGGATGTTCTTATAGGCACTATAGTATTGCCAGTGTAACAGTATAGCTTCTGTGCCCCTCCTCGCCCCTACCTGGGCTCGAACCAGAAACACATCGACAGCCACATTCGAAGCATTGTTACCCATCACTCCACAAAAGCCGCGGCCCTTGCAGCGCAAGGGGAGTAACTACTCCAAATCTAAAAGCGAGTGACGTTTGATACAGTATTAGCGCACACCCAGTTAACTAGCTAGCCATTTCACATTGGTTACACCAGCCATTAGGCTGATAGGCTTGAAGTCATAAACAGTGCTGTGCTTGCGAAGAGCTGCTGGCAAAACGCACAAAAGTGCTGTTTGAATGAATGATTACGGGCCTGCTGCTGCTCAGTCAGACTGCTCTATCAAATCAGACTTAATCATAACATAATAGCACACAGAAATAAGAGCCTTTGGTCATTAATATGATCGAATCCGGAAACTATCATTTCGAAAACAAAACGTTTATTTCAGTGAAATACGGAACCTTTCGGTATTTTATCTAACGGGTGGCATCCCTAAGTCTAAATATTCTTGTTACATTGCACAACCTTCAATGTATGTCATAATTACGTAACATTCTGGCAAATTAGTTCGCAATGAGCCAGGCAGCCCAAACGGTTGCATATATCCTGACTCTGCGTGCAATGAACGCAAGAGAAATGACACAATTTCACCTGGTTAATATTGCCTGCTAAACTGGATTAGTAGTTATAACTAGTGATTATGATTGATTGTTTTTTATAAGATAAGTTTAATGCTAGCTAGCAATTTACCTTGGCTTCTACTGCATTTGCGTAACAGGCAGGCTACTCGTGGAGTGCAATGGTTAGAGTGTTGGACTAGTTATCTGTGCGGTTGCAAGATTGAAACCCCTGGGCTGACAAGGTGAAAATCTGTCGTTCTGCCCCTGAACAAGGCAGTTAACCCACAGTTCCTAGGTAGTCATTGAAAATAAGAATGTGTTCTTAACTGACTTGCCTTAGTTAAATAAAAGGTATACAAATAAAATAATTTAAATAAATAATCGGAAATCAGCGCCCAAAAAATACAGATTTTCGATTGTTATGAAAACTTGAAATCGGCCCTAATTAATCGTCCATTCCGATTAATCGGTCGACCTCTAGTAGAGGTGATTAGGGATGAGTGAGGAATGAGTCCAGCTAGCTCAAATAAACAAGGGAATGAAATGGGTGTATCAATCCCTGAGTCTATGGTTAGTCTAGAGGTACACACTGAGTCTACAAAACATTAACACCAGCTATTTCCATGACACACTGACCAGGTGACAGCCTTGGTCCCTTATTGATGTAACTTGTTAAATGGACTTCAAATCAGTGTAGATGAACAAAGGGGAGAAAGGTTAAAGAAGGATTTTTAAGCCTTGAGACAATTGAGACATGGATTGTGGTATACTCTGTGTATATACAGTACAGGCAGTTTGTGGGACTGGTAACAGAAAAAACTGCTGTTGAAATGCAGTTCTTGAGGAGAAACCAACCACACAGGATTTGTGTTAAAAAAATAAAATAAAAAAGTTAAATAAGAACTAATTCTTATTTACAATGACGGCCTACCAGGGAACAGTGGGTTCAGGGCCAGGATGATAGATTTTTACATTGTCAGCTCAGGGATTTGATCCAGCAACCTTTCGGTTACTGGCTTAACACTCTAACCACTAGGCTACCTGCAGCCCCTAAATACATCTTGCCAGCCAAGGAAGACGAGGTTTGGGTGGCTGCAGGTCAAGTTGTCCACACCCTGTGTTCTTTTGTGGACAACGGGGAGGAGGTACCATTTCATAGAGCCTGTGCTGGCAGATTTTTATTTTTTATTTTACCTTTATTTAACTAGGCAAGTCAGTTAAGAACACATTCTTATTTTCAATGACGGCCTAGGAACAGTGGGTTAACTGCCTGTTCAGGGGCAGAACGACAGATTTGTACCTAGTCAGCTCGGGGATTTGAACTTGCAACCTTCCAACGCTCTAACCACTAGGCTACCCTGCCGCCCCCCCAGATTAAAGGGTGAGAGAGAATACAAAGCCATGAGCTTATAAAAAAAACTTTTGGAATTGAGTTTGAGTTCTTGTTTGTTTATTCTGTTACTCAAGTGATTGATAATAACATTTAATATTTGAAATTAAACATTCATGATCTGGAATGAAAGTCCTAAAACGTTGTAAATTTGAAATGGAGTGCAGTGTCATTTGCTGTCTGTGTTTTGGGACCCTGTCACATCCATAACATTTTCCTTTTTTTCGTTGCAATTTACCGGACATGCATATACATTGGGTGCATAAAGCATTAGGGCGTCCACTCACGGTGCTCAAAATCACATTTAGATTATTGTAATTCATTTTAACAGAGTAGAAATTAGCCTTAAAAGTTGTAATAATAAAGTAGAATGATCTATACCAACATGACAGGTTTTATTGAAAAGTTGTGCCTTCATCCCTGCTATAAATCATAAATTAATATGTTATTTTTAATTTTTTAAAGAAACATTTAACCCAGAAGAGCAAGTCGCCTACACAGTAACTTCAAAATATATTTGTGAACTCCTGTAAAATCTATTTGTATGAACATTTTAATTAATACAACACAGCTGTTTTCAAATACAACCTAGTCTTCTAACTTTAATTTAGCCTAGGCATGAACATTTTAATTAGGCCTAAAAAAATAACAAAACATGCCTGTTTACGAACACCAGGGCAGGCCTCCCCACACCCATTCCCGCTGCGATTCAGCACCACAGCAGTGGAAAGAGGCCAATTTAGGGGACCACAAAATAAAGAACTGGTAAAACTGATGTTAGACAGTCATATTCGATTATGTAAATAAGCAAAATTAAGGCTGGTTCATTAAACGAGAGAGATTATTTTACAATGCTCCTGTGAAACGAGGCCCTCGCCATGCATTTATGAAAGCACTTGTTTCCAAAGCTCAGATGATATCGCACTCTTTTTTTTTTTTACAGTTCTACTGGATGATTATAGTAAATGTTGTTTGTTGGATACATGACACCCAGGCGGCATATGTGGATATTGCCTAGGGCGGCAGCAGAACTGCTAGGACTGAGCCTGACAAACACAATTTGCCTCTAATTTACTAGCGTTTTCGGCAGACCGTGGCCTTCTCAAAGTTGCTGCTACTGTTGGGAAGTCAAAACTATCCAACTCCTTGGAGCTGCTTGCGATGCGTATCAGCCTCATTACTTTACTCTGTTTTGGAGAAAGAATGCCCTCTCAGCGGGCACACTGGAAATGGGGAAAATCCAAACAAGCGTCGCCAATCTTTCCCTTACAAGGACCTCAAGTATTTTGCGTTAGTAAAAATAGAAACACACACCCTACAATAATTTCCAGGCAGCTTGAGGATTTATTAGCTTATGAAATATAATTGCCTTTGAAGTTGGAGCACATCAACTGGTATTTCCATCAATTAATAAAAAAGCACTATTTTGCAATGGATTTTATTTTTTTCTTCTCCTGGAGAATTTGTCCGACAATTTATTTAAATGGCTTTTTAAAAACAATCTTGGTTTGTGTGTGTGTACGGATCCTGCCTTTTTATAAAGGGTCTCTGAATGTGTGTGTGCGCTTAGATCCTGACCTAGTTGGCTCCTTGTATCTGGGTCAGTGGGCTGAGAGTGATGACCATAGCCTCAAGGGGATGAGTGTACTGTGCATGGAAGGGAGAAAGTGCAGCGGAAGGGAGGGGGTCATGATTGTAAGGAGGGATTAAGACTGGGCAGAGGGATAGGGTTCTGTTTTTTTTTAAGCGCGAAAAGGCGCAGAGGGTAAATGTACCGCATTAAGTAGATTTTTTATATATTAAAAATGAACCTAACCTAGGCTGGAGCCTCATTTCTTCCTCTTCCCTGGTCGTCTTCTGACAGCTGAGCTAGGGCCTATTGGTGTGTTCAAGACAGCTGTGAACTCTGAAGAAAACGAGCTCAGACTGGGAAATATTGTGAAGTCAGTGACCTTCATGTATGAGAAGTCAGAGCTCTAGGATCATGCCGAGTTTCCGATTTGAAATTCTTAGTTGGATGACCATTCAAAAAATATTTTTCCCAGTCGGAGCTTGTTTATTTCAGAGTTCCCAGTAGGGGTGTGAAAGTCATTTAAAAAATAAAAAAAACTGAATCGGGATCCTTAATCTGTATGCAAATTGTTTTATTTTATTTTTAAACATAGTTTCAGAAAGTAATAGTGGGTCAATTTCCACAACTACTCCACTGTTTTGGTACCCTGGGTACCACACTGAACAGCTTGAATTGAACTCATGCACATGCGCAAATAAGTGTTGCAGTTCGCTCATCTCAATATCCTAATCTATTCATTGATGAAAGGCTCTGCTTTACTGAAGTTTCTAGACCCCACAAGCCAAGACATTGTGATTCCTGTTTTTGATTGCCGATAGATAGTCAAAACTGTGAATTAGGCCTGTCTGCCTGGTGGCCGACCTGCCTTTACTGTGCCCCTCCCCTCTCTGTCTCTTGCTCGCTATGGAAGATGTTTGTATTCTCTGAAGTAATGCAACTAATCAGTCTCCTCTGTTTTCAAAAAATTGTCATCTGTTTCAGGTGTCATGCTTGCCACCCGAAACAGTTCGCTAGAGTTCGCACTGATTTTAATCCCCAACTAACCCATTTGGTGGAAACATACCACTGGTCGGAAAAAAATGTGGATAAAAATATGTCGCCAATTGGATGGAAATCTAGTTACTGTACTTGATTTACATGGTGCTGTTCATCTCATTTAAGCCTTGTTAACCTTTATCTTTTTCTCTCCTCTGTCAGGTGGGCTGGTGCCAGTCTGCATACAAGCGGGCACGCGTGTCTTCCTCGTCCCGGCATGCCCAGCAGTGGTGGCGTAGTCTGCGCTCGGTGGTGTACGCACTCCAGGGCCGTGAGATCCGGCCTCAGCAGCAGCATGAGTGGCGTCTCCAGCGTAGCTTGCGGGGCTTTGCTGCCGGCCGCCTCCCGGGCATCCTGAAGGAGCGGGAGTTCTCCCTGGGCCGCCTCAACAAGGTGTTCGCCTCACAGTGGCTCAATCACCGCCAGGTGGTGTGTGGAACCAAGTGCAATACGGTGAGAGACTGCCCTCTCTTACTTTACTCTTTTTTTTCTTCTTTCAAAAAGGAAAAACTTTAAAAACATTTCCTGTTAACTGGAGTACCTTGAACTGACCTATTATGAATTATTATTATTGAATGTGTTATTTCTCTAATGAAAGGTTTCTTCCCTCCTATCCACAGCTATTTGTGGCAGATGTTCTGACAGGGAAGATTACACGCATCCCCATGCTGAAGGACCGGCAGGGCCAAGGAGGTGGCTCCGGGGGTGTTGGGGGGACAATCCTCGGAAGTGGCTCAGTGTCCGGGCTGGATCAGCAAGGCTGTGGGATCCACGCCATCGAGCTTAACCCCTCAGGCACTCTACTGGCCACGGGCGGAGACAACCCCAACAGCCTGGCTGTCTACCGTCTGCCCACCCTGGACCCCGTCTGCGTGGGAGATGTGAGTGGTGGCTGAGACAGCCTAAAAGAAAGTCTGATCATACAGGGTCTGGCATTAACAATGGCCCGCTGGCCCGGGGCCAGTAAAAACATGTTGGGGCAGTCCATCTTGTCAGTCACTGGCCTGATTGTGCCAGTAATTTCTCAGCACATTTTGGCGTTCCAGTTCGACGTTTACCTGCTCTGTCGCAGTCTGCCAATGAAAACCATTGAAGACTAAATACGGAAAACTCTTGTATTTGAGCAATATGATTGGCTGTTTATTCAACCACACTCCTCGCGAGTCACCTTCTTGAGCATTACATGAGTTGATGCATTCACAAGGCATACGCAAGCTGTCCAGAGTAAAAAATAAATTAAAAGCGCTCATCAATCCACTCGCTGAGCTTATTTATTTTAGGGAAAGTGATTTACAATAATAAAATAATTGCTACTGTTGATAGTCTGCAAAAATAAGCTACAAAAAAGACACCTAGCATTCTTCTTGGTGAGACTATTGCATTGATTCTTCTGCCATTGTAATCCTTGGCTGGGCCAACGTCCAAACAACGTAAAAAAAAAAATATATATAATTTTCTGGATGGACAAACGCTTTCAGTGTAAACTTAAACGACTAAAACCAGATATAAAGTATGCCGAAAAGATAATTGACCTATGCTTTTAAATAATATAATCTTTGAAAACTAGCAATCACCAAAATAATTGTTAGACATTCAGGGAGAATTTAAAATTCAAAAAATAATCAATTTAGCTGTATTTTATGTTTGCACAAAAGAACACCATGGCAAAATGCATAGAATTGCCAGGAACTATTTTTAAAACGGCAACATCTTCTCTCAGCTCCAAGGCAAATTTGTGTAGAATTGCAGGAAATTGGCTTAACATGCTACAATTTCTCTACACTGCCAAGATGGGTCCCTCTAGAATGTTCTCACATTTTGCCGGTCCAACTGTGCTCATTGCCACACCCACCACCTAACCCATTTTTGATCCAGAAAAAAAGATGTACTTTAGCCAGATATCGCTTTTGAAAAGCCCTTGTCTTAAAAGGGGAAACGTCCTATTTTAAAATTACATACTTTAGAGACGAAAGTTAATCCAATTAATACAACAATTATTTAAGAATAGAGTAATGTCTTACATTGCTAAATTATATTACACAGCTTTTTAATATACCATAATAACTAAATGTAGCCTATTACTAGCTGAATGAAACAAGCATGTCAACGAATGTATTTATAAACCACCCAATGTCTTGGCCAGTAGAAATTCTGTTCGTGCTATTAGATTTTTGGCCAACTAGCCTGGCGGACCAGTGAGGGGAAAAAAAGTAAATGTTGGACCCTGTCATACAATTCCTGGAATACAATGAAAACATATATATTTTATTTTTTTTCATGGGAGGGTTCTCTATTTTTCAGGATGGCCATAATGACTGGATCTTCTCCATTGCATGGATCAGTGACAGCATGGCGGTGTCTGGTAAGTGTTAAAGGTCCAATGCAGCTTTTTTTATCTCAATATCAAATACTTTCTGTGTAATTAATTACCTTACTGTGATTGTTATCAATGAAAACAGTCAAAAATAATAAACAAATGGCTTCTTAGAAAAGGGTAATTTCTCAGGCAAGAATTTTGCTACGATTGTCTGGGGGTGGTCTGAGTGGGGAGGGGAAAACTGAAAATTAGCTGCTGTTGCCAGAGAGCTTTGGAATTCTCTTTCTTATTGGTCTAACTTGTTTACTGCATGGTGATGTCACCATGGAAGGCCTAAACTCCATCCCACTAAAACAGGCTGAAATTTCAGGCGGTCTTTTCGAACAGCTCTTAAATTAAAAGGGCATTATCATAATTTTCACAATTTCACATTATTATTCCAATCTCTGTGTGGAAATGTATATGAAACACAGTAAAAATGACAGTACAAACACAGTAAAAATGTTGACTACACTAGGCCTTTAAGGCACAGATTGCACTTACTGAAATCCTACATCTTACTATTTTCAACACGAATGCTATTTAGAGACTTTAAAAAAATATTTTTTTATCTTTACGTTTTTTGTACAGAAAGTTGATACTATTGTCACGTATGACCGCCAAGAACTTTTGGACGTCGTATCGACAGTTACTATCCTCGATTTCGACTTCAAATCTGACTTCAACTCAGGCTGTTCCCTTGTTCACACAGGACGCTATTCCTTTGTTTCATGGGCTACCAAAACGCCACAGGCGTTGACAGGCTGGCATCCTTGTGAGACTGAGACGTAGAGAAGATTGACTGGCACTCCCCTCCATTTTATTGGCAAATGTCCAGTCACTCAATAATTAGATGGATGAGCTTCGTTCAAGAGTCTCCTATCAGAGGGACTTGAAAAACTGCAATATTATATGCCTTGCAGAAACTTGGCTGGCTCAATCTATGAACATAAAATTCAGTGGTTTCTCCATGCAGCGGTACGATTGGGCGACACCAGCCTCGGACAAGTCCAAGTGGGGAGGGCTGTGCCTCTTCATAAACAACAATTGGTGCATTGCTTCCAGTGTGAAGGAACTGTCAAGCTTTTAGTCACTTGATATAGCACCACTAGGGGCGCTAAAACTAAACTAGACCACTTTTATTCTACCCACAGAAATGCATAGAATGCCCTCGCACTCCATTCGGCAAATCAGACCGTAACGGCATCGTTCTGCTTCCTGTTTAAAAACAAAAGCTGGAACAGGAAGTACCAGTGACGTGCTCAATAAGGCGTTGGTCCGATGAAGCAGACGCAAGGCTAAAAGACTGTTTTGCTTGTACAGACTGGGATATGTTTTGGGATTCATCTGATAGCACGGAGGAGTTTACCATGTCAGTCACAGGCTTCTTCAAGAAGTGCAGAGACTATGTTGTCCCCACAGTGACTTTGCAAACGTATCCAAACCTAAAACCCTGGATAACAGGTTAGAGCTACCACTTACAAAGAACGGGACAATAATATGGACGCATACAAGAAAGCCTGCTACAACCTCCAAGACATCAAGCATGCAAAAGAAAAATACAGGAGTAAGGTGGTATCCTATTACACCGGCTCTGACACTTGTCGGATGTGGCAGGGCTTGAAGACACTAACGGATTACAAAGGGAAATTCAGCAGTGAGATGCCCGGTGGCGCAGAACTCCCATATGAGTGAAATGCCTTTTACACTTGCCGCAAGGAAAACAGCAGAGTACTGCATGAAAGCCCCTGTTGATCTAAAAGACTGGCCACAGAGCAAGATCACAATGTGAGTAAAACCTTTAAACATGTTAACACTCGTAAGGCCTCTGGGCCAGACGGAATACCAGGGAACAATCTCAGAACATGCGCACACAAATGAAATAAAATTGGATCCTTGGGCAAGAAATGTAGTAACAAGGGAATGGATAAAGCAATAGTTTACAGGCAATTACACAGGAAACATTTCAGTATAGAGACAAAGTGGAATCACAATTCAACGGCTCAGACACGAGATGTATGTGGCAGGGACTCCAGATAATCACGGATTACAAAGGGACAACCAGTCACGTAGCAGACACCGACTTCTTGTTCCCGGACAAGCTAAACACCTTTGCCCTCTTTGAGGATAACACAGTGCAGGAGACCCGGGCCGCTCCTGAGGACTGTGAGCTCTCGTTCTCCATGGCCGGCATAAGACATTCAAGTGTGTTAACCTTCGCAAGGCTGCCGTCCCAGACGGCATCCCTAGCTGCGTCCTCGGAGCATGTGCAGACCAGCTGGCTGGAGTATTTAAGGCGATATTCAATCTCTACCTATCCCAGCCTGCTGTCCCCACTTGCTTCAAGATGTCCACCGCTGTTCCTGTACCCAAGAAAGCGAAGGTAACTGAACTAAATTACTATCGCCTCATTAGCACTCACTTCCTTCATCATGAAGTGCTTTGAGAGGGTAGTTAAGGATCATATTACCTCCACCTTACCCGACACCCTAGGCCCACTGCAGTTCCATCTGGACAAGAGGATTGCCTATGTAAGATTGCGGTTCATTTAATACAGCTCAGCCTTCAACTCCATAGTACCCTCCAAGCTTATCATTGGGTCCCTGGGTCTGAACCCTAACTGTGCAACTGGGTCCTGGACTTCCTCACGGGCAGCCCCAGGTGGGGAAGGTGGGCAATAACACCTGCACGATGCTGATCCTCAACACAAGGGGCTCAAAAAAGGTGTGTGCTCAGCCCTCTCCTGTTTTCCCTGTTCACCCATGACTGCGTAGCCACGCACGCCTCCAACTCAATCGACAAGTTTGCAGACTACACAACAGTGGTAGGTCTGATTACCAACAACGACGAGACAGCCTACAGGGAGGAGGTGAGGACCCTGGTGGAGTGGTGCCAGGAAAATAACCTCTCCCTCACAAAAATGAAAGAGCAGATCGTGGACTTCGGGAGACAGCAGAGGGTGCACACCCCATCCAAATCGACAGGGCCGCAGTGAAGGTGAAAAGTTCCTTGGCATACACATCACTGACAATCTGTAATGGTCCACCTACACCGGCAGTGTGGTGAGGAAGGCTGAAGAAATTTGTCTTGGCCCCTAAAACCCACAAATTTTACAGATGCACCACAGAGTATTCTATCGGACTGTGTCACCACCTGGTACGGCAACTGCACCGTCTGCAACCGCAGGACTCTCCAGAGGGTGGTGCGGTCTGCCCACTCATCACTGATGGCAAACTGCCTGCCCTCCACAACATCTACTGGACCTGGTGTACCAGGAAGGGCAAGAAGATCATCAAGGACCTCAGCCACCCAAGCCACAGCCTGTTCACCCTGCTACCATCCAGAAGGCGAGGTCAGTACAGGTATAGCAAAGCTGGGACCGAGAGACTGAAAAACGGCTTCTATCTCAAGACCATCAGACTATTAAATAGATAAAACATGGGACCAACACTTTACATGTTGCGTTTATATTTTTGTTCAGTATTTGTGAGTGCTGTTTATAGACTAAAGCTCAGCGTTCAACACCATAGTCCCCTCCAACATCATCACCAAGCTCGGGACCCTGGGATTAAACACCTCCCTCTGCAACTGGATCCTGGACTACCTGACGGGCCAGCCCCAGTTGGTGAGGGTAGGAGGTGGGTGCTTAGTCCCTTCCTGTACTCCCTGTTCACCCACGATTGTGTGGCCACGCATAACTCCAACACCATCAACTTTGCTGATGACACGGTAGTGGTAGGCCTGATCACCGATCATGAAACAGTCTACAGGGAGGTAGTCAAACTTGGAAGTGTGGTGCCAGGACAACATCAGTAAGACCCTGCAGCTGATTGCGGACAACAAGAGAAATGCAGGGCTGTAGTGGAGCGGGTCGAGAGCTTCATGTTCTTTGGCGTCCACATCACTAAGGACTTAACATGGTACACACACACCCGCACGGTTGTGAAGGCGTGCACGACAATGCCTCTTCCCCCACGAGGAGGCTGAAAAGATTAGGCATAGGCTCTCGGACCCCCAAAGTTCTACAGCTGCACCATCAACAGCATCTGACTGGCTGCATCACCACTTGGTATGGCAAATGCACCGCCCTCAACCTCAAAGCAAATCACTGGGCCGAGTTCCTTGCCATCCAGGACTTCGATATTAGGCTGTGTCAAGAGGAAGGCTTGGAAAATTGCCAAGAACTTCAGCCACCCAAGATGGACTGTTCACTCTGCTACTGTCTGGCAAACAGTACCGGAGCATCTGCTCTCAGGCCAACAGGCTCGGAGACAGCTTCTACCCCGAAGCCAAAAGACTGCTAAATAGTTCAATGGACTATTTGCATTGACCCTATATTGCAGTGAGTCTACACTCACAAAACTATACACTACATGACCAAAAGTATGTGGACACCTGATTGTCAAACATCTCATTCAAAAATAATGGGCATTAATAGGGAGTTGGTTCCCCCCACTCCTCTTTGCTGCTATAACAGCCTCCACTCCTTTGGGAAGGCTTTCCACTAGATGTCGGAACATTGCTGCGGGGACTTGCTTCCATTCAGCTACAGCCTGGCTCCCAGTCAGCGTTCCAATTCATCCCAAAGGTGTTTGATGTGGTTGAGGTCAGGGCTCTGTGCAGGCCAGTCAAGTTCTTCCACACTGATCTTGACAAACCATTTCTGTATGGACCAGTTTGGGCCTTCTCCAAACTGTTGCCACAAAGTTGGAAGCACAGAATCATCGTTAATGTCATTGTATGCTGTAGCGTTAAGATTTCCCTTCACTGGAACTCAGGGGCCTAGCACAAACCATTAAAAGCAGCCGCAGACCATAATGCCTCCTCCACCAAACTTTACAGTTGGCACTATGCATTCGGCAGGTAGCATTCTCCTGGCATCCGCTAAACCCAGATTCGTCTGTCGGACGGCCAGATGGTGAAGCGTGATGCACCACTCCAGCCAACGCTTGGCATTGCGCATGGTGATCTTGGGCTTGTGTGCAAGTGTGCAGCCATGGAAACCCATTTCATGAAGCTCCCGACTAACAGTTCTTGTGCTGACGTTGCTTCCAGAGGCAGTTTGGAACTTAGTACTGAATGTTGCACTTGGCGGACCCGTCCCGTGAGCTTGTGTGGCCTCTCACTTCGCTGCTGAGCCGTTGTTGCTCCTAGAGGTTTCCACTTCACAATAACAGCACATACAGTTGACCGGGGTAGCTCTAGCAAGGTAGAAATTTGACAAACTGACTTGTTGGAGAGGTGAAATTCTACGACTGTGTCACGTTGAACGTCTCTGAGCTCTTCAGTAAGGACTTTCTACTGCCAATGTTTGTCCATGGAGATTGCATGGCTGTGTGCTTCATTTTATAGACCTGTCAGCGATGGGTGTGGCTGATAAATCCACTAGTTTGAAGGGGTGTCCACATACTATTGTGTGTATATAGTGTATACTCACTCACACACTACACTGACACTCACACAAAACCCACACACATTCACATAGACTACATATGTGCAAACACACACAAAACACACACACACATATGCTGCTGCTTACACTTATATATTCTGGTGCCTAGTCACTTAACCATACAGTTTACGTACACTTAGGTTGGAGTCATTAAAATCAGTTTTTCAAACACTCCACAAATTTCTTGTCAACAAACTATAGTTTTGGAAAGTTGGTTAGGATATCTACTTTGTCATTTTTCCAACAATTATTTACAGACAGATTATTTCACTTATAATTCACTATATCACAATTCCAGTGGGTCAGAAGTTTACATACACTATGTTGACTGTGCCTTTAAAACGCTTGGAAAATTCCAGAAAATGTTGTCATGGCTTTAGAAGCTTCTGATAGGCTAATTGACATCATTTGAGTCAATTGGAGGTGTACCTGTGGATGTATTTCAAGGCCTACCTTCAAACTCAGTGGCTCTTTGCTTGACATCATGGGAAAATCATAGGAAATCAGCCAAGACCTCAGAAAAAAAATGGTATACCTTGACAAGTCTGGTTCATCCTTGGGAGCAAGTTCCAAATGCCTGAAGGTACCACGTTCATCTGTACAAACAATAGTACACAAGTATTAACACCATGGGACCATGCAGCCGTCATACCGCTCAGGATGGAGACATGTTCTGTTTCCTAGAGATGAACGTACTATGGTGCGAAAAGTGAAAATCAATCCCAGAACAACAGCAAAGGACCTTGTGAAGATGCTGTAGGAAACAGGTACAAAAGTATCTATATCCACAGTAAAACGAGTCCTATATCGACATAACCTGAAAGGCCGCTCAGCAAGGAAGAAGCCACTGCTCCAAAACCGTCATAAAAAAGCCAGACTACAGTTTGCAACTGCACATGGGGACAAAGATCGTACTTTTTGGAGAAATGTCCTCTACTTTGATAAAACAAAAATAGAACTGTTTGGCCATAATGACCATCATTATGTTTGGGGGAAAAGGGGAGATGCTTGCAAGCCGAAGAACACCATCCCAACCGTGAAGCACGGGGGTGGCAGCATCATGTTGTGGGGGTGCTTTTCTGCAGGAGGGACTGGTGCACTTCACAAAATAGATGACATCAGGAGGAAGGAACATTATGTGGATATATTGAAGCAACATCTCAAGACATCAGTCAGGAAGTTGAAGCTTGGTTGCAAATGGGTCTTCCAAATGGGCAATGACCCCAAGCATTCTTCCAAAGTTGTGCCAAAATGGCTTACGGACAACAAAGTCAAGGTATTGGAGTGGCCATCACAAAGCCATGATCTCAATCTTCTAGAAGATTTGCGGGCAGAACTGAAAAAGCATGTGCGAGCCAGGAGGCCCACAAACCTGACTCAGTTACACCAGCTCTGTCAGGAGGAATGGGCCATTATTCACCCAACTTATTTTGAGAAGCTTGTGGAAGGCTACTCAAAACGTTTGACCCAAGTTAAACAATTTAAAGTCAATGCTACCAAATACTAATTGAGTGTATGTAAACTTCTGACCCACTGAGAATGTGATTAAAGAAATAAAAGCTGAAATAAATCATTCTCTCTTATTATTCTGACATTTCACATTCTTAAACTGAACTGGTGATCCTAACTGACCTAAGACAGGGAATTTTTACTCTGATTCAATGTCAGTAGTTCTGAAAACTGAGTTTAAATGTATTTGGCTAAGGTGTATGTAAACTTACAACTTCAACTGTACCTACCTCAAATACCTTGTACCCCTGCACATTGATCTGGTACTCCCTGTCTATTGCTTCATTCTTGTGTATTTTATTCCTTGTTACTATTTCTCATATTTTTTAACTCTACATCATTGGAAAGAACTCTTAAGCAAGCATTTCACAGTAACGTCTACACCTGTTGTATTCGGCGCATGTGACCAATAAAATTAGATTTGAAGTGACAAATTGCCACCGGGAGAACTTCAAACTTTTGTTCATCCTCGATAGTTTTTCATGTATATAATGCCTCCATATGAAATCCACCAACCAATAATATGCTGCTACTCCCCAGGGTCCCGGGACGGTTCTATGGGACTGTGGGAGGTGTCCGAGGGGGTGCTGAGCCAGGCTATGAGACAGCAGGATGAGGAGGGGGTCCCCTGCTACTCTCATATCTCCCACCGTGCCCTGGAGGACATCCCCAAGGAATACACTAACCCGTACAACTGCAAAGTGAGGGCCCTGGCCTTCAACAACAACCACAAGGTCAGCCACACCACCCTCCTAGCCCTCAGAGACAAACCATTGCCTGTGTTCCCCAGTACACATCTGTGCTGTAATTGGGGACCTACATGCTAGCTCTTCTCACTTTTTCTCAGGAGCTTGGTGCAGTGTCCCTGGATGGCTATTTTCACCTTTGGAAGGCAGAGCAAAACTTGAGCAAGGTCGGTTTGAGTATCTCAGGGTCCGCTCTGCTTATCAATGTTTGCTTTGTTCTGTGCCTGTACTTGCAGACTTTGAAGATTATGAAGACTTGTTTGGTGTCCTCATAAGTCAGTGTTGAACCCTACTGCATTTGGTTGAATGTCCTCACATACCACAAAAAAAAACAAATGTTTCTGGTCAAGACGATTTGTATGCATGTTTGTCCTTAGGGCTGGTCATATAGCTCAACAAGGCTGTCTAACAAGTCAATATATCTGTTGTCCATAGCTGCTGTCAACGAAGCTGCCTCACTGCAAAGAGAATGTGTGTCTGGCGTATGGTCAGGACTGGTCGGTGTACGCAGTGGGCTCTCAGGCCCATGTGTCCTTCCTGGACCCCCGCCAGCCCACTCACAACATCAAATCAGTCAGTTCCCGGGAGAGAGGAAGCGGTGAGGAGTTGACACCACACTACACTGTTTGATACTGACATACACACATACGCAAATGCACATACAAAGGGTGCATTAATGGATACAGTGCATTTGGAAAGTATTCAGACCCCTTGACTTTTTCCACATTTTGTTACGTTAAAGATTTATTCTAAAACGGATTAAATCGTTTTTTTCCCTAATCAATCAATCAACCCAATACCCCATAATGACAAAGCAAAAACGTTTTTTTTTAGAATTTATATATATATAAATAAATAAAAATGAAATCATATTTACATAAGTATTCAGACCCTTTACTCAGTATTTTGTTGAAGTACCTTTGGCAGCAGTTACAGCCTTGAGTCTTGAGTATGACGCTACAAGCTTGGCACACGTGTATTTGGGGAGTTTCTCTCATTCTTCTCTGTAGACACTTTCCAGAGATGTTCGATCGAGGTCAAGTCTGGGCTCTGGCTGGGCCACTCAACGACATTCAGAGACTTGTCCTGAAGCCACTCCTGCGTTGTCTTGGCTGTGTGCTTAGGGTTGTTGTCCTGTTGGAAGGTGAACCTTCGCCCCAGTCTGAGGTCCTGAGCTCTCTGGTGCAGGTTTTCATCAAGGATCTCTCTATACTTTGCTCTGTTCATCTTTCCCTCGATCCTGACTAGTCTCCCAGTCCCTGCCACTGACAAACATCCCCACAGCATGATGCTGCCACTAGGGTTGCAAAGAGTCGGAAACTTTCCGATAAATTTAAGCCCTGGAATTTGGGGAAGTTTGCTTAAATTCATCAAAAAAGTTTGCTTAGAACAGTGAACCTTTTTTGTGGGATACACATATGGCAATTCTAGGTCTTGTGACATATTTTGGTTAAACTATCCCCAATTCAATGGAATTGTAACCCTCTGCATGCACAGTGCATTCTTCCATCACATGTACAACTGATTCTCAAGATCTTGCACACTAATGAGATGCTATTGAGCCCACACTACTGCACTGTCTGAGCCAACGACTACATGCTTTCTGGTAAGTTTTGATTACAATACTGGTTGGGGTGAATATATTTTATATGATATACATTTTTGTTAACTAGTAAATAGTCGCCTACAGCAAAGTGTGTTTAAATCATTTCTAACTTGTTAACCATTTCTGCTAGTTAGTTTTTGCTACCATGTGGGTTTTATCTTGCTTGAGGCTTTTTACTGAGTGTTAATTGACCTGTTTCCATACACGTTTCATTTTAAAAACATTTATCTTACAAATTAGTTAATTCCCATATTCCTGTTAATTCCCATGGAAAGTTTCCACCTCTGAATATTCCCAAAATGTGCAACCCTAGCTGGCACCATGCTTCACCGTTGCCCGGTTTCCTCCAGACGTGATGCTTGGCATTCAGGCCAAAGAGTTCAATCTTGGTTTCGTCAGACCAAAGAATCAGAGAGTCCTTTGAGGTGCCTTTTGGCAAACCAAGTGGGCTTTCATGTGCCTTTTACTGAGGAGTGGCTTCTGTCTGGCCACTCTACCATAAAGCCCTGATTGATGGAATGCTGCAGAGATGGTTGTCCTTCTGGAAGGTTCTTCCATCTCCACAGAGGAGCTCTGGAGCTCTGTCAGAGTGACCATCGAGTTCTTGGTCACCTCCCTGATCAATATTTTCACTTAGTCATTGTGGGGTATTGTGTGTAGATTGATGGGGGTGGGCAATTTAATCACTTTTAAAATAAGGCTGTAACGTAACAAAATGTGGATTAAGGGAAGAAGTCTGACTACTTTCCCGAATGCACTCTATGTAAACAACACAATAGCATACAAATGTTCTGTCAACTTTCTTTAATTTTCATTTCATTTCATTTCTCCAGAGGCAACACGAGGTACTACAAACACATTCCACCAAGAAGCAAAACAAAACCCAAACATTCTCCAAGACCCGCCCTGCACTTATGCTGCCTTCAAGTGGTGTCGGAATTATGTGGAAATATGACTTTCCGACTCAGAAATGTCACTTGAATGGCCTTCCAAGTCGGGATTACGAGTGGGAAAGTCGGGAGAAAATTATGATACCGGAGTTAACGACTTGTGGCATTACTTCACTGACCTTTCACCTTTCAACCAAAGATAAAACAAAGCAATTTACATTATTGGTGCATTATTTCATTGTAAATAATGGAGATAGTTTGGTTGTATTGTAAACGTAAGAAAAGCTAGCTAAATTATTGTTAGCCAGCTAGCTAAAATCTCATTGGTTGAAGGGTTCTTTTGACTTCAAAAGCACTTGAAAGCACTCATGTCGGGAAATACGAGATTCCGGGGAGCATTTGAATGCGGCATTACAAACAAGTGCAGAGGCAGTACTTTTGAACGGAAAGTTAGTGATAGCTTATTTTTTTACATTTATGAAGCTATTAAAAGCGAGGTTTAACTTGTCTGTGTTTTCTCTCCTTCCCAGGCATCCGCTCTGTGAGTTTCTATGAGCACATAGTGACAGTGGGCACGGGACAGGGCTCCCTGCTGTTCTATGATATTAGAGCCCAGAGGTTCTTGGAGGACCCTTCCAGCCCGGCCGGCGGGTTCCGGCAGCGCCCAGGAGAGGGCATTCTTAAACTCACCACAGGGAAGGGCTGGCTGGTACGCTTTATTTGTTTTTCCACTTTGTAAAGTATACCCCTCTTAGCAGAACACGTCAAGTTGAAAGTTCCTATTACTATACTGAACAAAAATATAAACACAAAATATAAAGTGTTTGTCCCATGTTTCATGAGCTGAAATAAAAGATCCCAGAAATCTTCCATACGCACAAAAAGGTTATTTCTTTCAAATTTTGTGCACAAATGTGTTTACATTCCTGTTTGTGAGCATTTCTCCTTTGCCAAAATAATCCATCCACCTAACAGGTGTGGCATATCAAGAAGCTGATTAAACAGTATGAGCATTACACAGGTGCGCCTTGTGCTGGGGACAATAAAAGGCCACTCTAAAATGTGCAGTTTTGTCACACAACAAAATGCCACAGATGTCTCAAGTTTTGAGGGACCATGCAATTGGCATGCTGACTGCAGGAATGTCCACCAGAGCTGTTGCCAGATAATTTAATGTTAATTTCTTTACCATAAGCCGCCTCCAACATCGGTTTAGAGAACTTGACAGTACAGACAATCGCAGGCCATGTAACCTCCACATCGGGCTTCTTCACCTGCGGGATCGTCGAGGCCAGCCACCCGGACAGTTAAGGAAACTGGGTTTGCACCACTGAAGATTTTTGCAGAAACCGTCTCAGGGAAGCTCATCTGTGTGCTCGTCGTCCTCAACACTGTCTTGACCTGACTGCAGTTCGGCGTTGTAACAGACTTGTGGGCAAATCCTCACCTTTGATGGCCACTACCACGTTGGAGAAAAGTAATCTAGCTAACAATGCACGGCCCCATGTCGCAAAGATCTGTACACAATTCCGGGAAGCTGAAAATGTCCCAGTTCTTCCATGGCCTGCATACTCACCTAACATGTCACCCATTGAGCAGGTTTGGGATGCTCTGGATCGACGTGTACAACAGCGGGTTCCAGTTCCCGCCAATATCCAGCAACTTCGCACAGCCATTGAAGAGGAGTGGGATGACATTCCACAGGCCACAGTCAACAGCCTGATCAACTCCATGCAAAGGAGCTGGACAAGGCAAATGGTGGTCACACCATATACTGACTGGTTTTCTGATCCATGCCCCATCCCTTTTTTAAAGTTCTGTGACCAACAGATGCGTATTCCCAGCCATGTGATTACGGCCTAATGAATTTATTTGAATTGACGGATTTCTTTATATTGACATTAGCTCGTGTCTCCATAATGACATGGTATAGCATTTCTAGATTGAAACAGTACTGTCATGAAACAGAACATATTTATGAACAGCTTATTTAAGATTTAAACAAAAAGAAGCTGTGGTTTTGGTGGAAAGCTGGGTTGAAAACTTAAGATCTTCTGGTCAAACTTTGCATAAACTTATACAGGATATATTTAAAAATTCTGGAAGTAAACTGTTAAGTGACACCTCACCTCAGTGATTAGTGTGTCTTGGACCTGCCTTGACAAGATGCTGGCACAAAACGATAAGAATCATTTCTCCCTCAGTGTTCTCTTCCTCTGTTTTTCTGCCATCCTGTCACACCCTTCCTCCCTCACACCTGTTTCTCTCTCTCTTCCCCCAGAATCACGACGAGACGTGGAGGAGCTACTTCTCGGACATTAACTCGTTCCCCAACGCTGTGTACACACACTGCTACGACGATTCTGGCACCAAGCTGTTTGTGGCCGGCGGACCGCTGTGCTCGGGCCTTCACGGCAACTACGCAGGACTCTGGAGCTAGCCTTCTCTCATGTCTCGCCATCTCTCCTTACCCCACCCCAGTCCCCCTCTTCGCTCCTCCTTTTGTTACACTCACTGTCATCCCTTCAGTGTTGTCCCTCCCCTCACCAACATGTATCTCATCACCATCTCTTTGTTGCATCCCTCCATCCTCCCTTGCACTTTGTCCTGTCTTCTTTCAGTTCCCTAGTCTCTGCTCCCCTTTTGTTTTTTATATATATATATCTATTGATGATTAACCAGTGATGTTGTAGCGAGCTGGGAGGTCTGCCTCTGAGAAACTCAAATGAAAGTGTAACGTTTTATTACAATTTTCAACAGTCACATACACTCCATGGATTGGACCGTTTTTTTGTTTTTTTCTTCCCCTAAGGAAAGTTGTTTCCTTTGCTTGACAGTTTCCTTGCGTGGACATTCGGGAGACTTTTCCCCTTCTCTCTCCCAAAAAAAAAGGGTGTGATAAAAGAGGACAATAAGTTCTTAAAGATGGAACAAACAGGAGAATACTTACACTTTTCTAAGAAACTTAGAGGACATGCTCATTGGCTGGTACGGGGCCACCCTGTGCCATGGCAACTAAAGAGCCGTAGCGATGGAAAAACTATCCAATCAGACGTAAGGTGAGAAGAATCAGTGGATGAGTACAACCAATCAGATAGCGCCGGCCACTTCTTTTTTTGACTGATGTGAAGGAGGGATGACTGTAGATTCTAAATGCCACATGGGTGTTCTGCTCTGAATAATCATGGAGACTGCTTATTTTATTTAGATTCTGACTGATTTGAAAAACTTAGTTGTTGTTATTGCTATTAGCTTTATTTATTCCCCCCCCCTCTCACGATCACCCTTAGCTATGGTCTTAGGCAGGGATATTCAACACCAGTCCCGTGCGGAACGCAGTGTCTTCTGGTTCTTCACCCAGTTAGTGGTCTGGTCATGGCAGTGGTTGTCCAGGGATTCCCTTTGACTTTTGATAGGCCACGTGGAGTTGTTGGCCTTCTGCTGAGACATTCCCAATAGTAACGGGTCTGGGCCCGGTTTCCCCAATGTATCTTAAGGCTTGGTTCGTTGTTTGAACCTACGTAGGAGCATCGTTAAATGTCCGACCTGTTTCCCAAAACCATCGTTACTGAAGTTGCACAAGAAAAGGGTAGTTATTTAACGACCACTCAGCAAAGTGCATCTTTTTAAATGTTTTTTTTTTGCCCTTCCGCGTCACTTCTTTATACACAGATCTCCGCTCAACACAAAATCAAGATGTTTATCTGTCTTTCTGTTACCACTGATAACTTCAGAACGAATGTGACTACAAATACAAAGCTGCCAATGTCTTTGCAATTGTTACCAACAAGTGAAGGATATAAGATTCTTCAAACGAAAACCGAGATGTCTGAATTAAATGATAAATACATTAGGCTATATAGGCCTATATATTGAAATAAATTTCTTATCAATTGAGTTTAGCTATTTATATGCTACTTTACATTTTTTTGCCTCAATAGATTTAATGTGTAGTCTACATTAGCGCAATGATTTCAATAAGTATTTTATTTTTGGTACCTTTACCCCTTTTTCTCCCCCAATTTCATGATATCCAATTGGTAGTTAGTCTTGCACCATCGCTGCAACTCCCACTACGGACTCGTGAGAGACTAAGGTCGAGAGCCATGCGTCCTCCGAAACGCGACCCTGCCAAGCCGCACTGCTTCTTGACACACTGCTCGCTTAACCCGGAAGCCAACCGCACCAATATGTCGGAGGAAACACCGTTCAGCTGACGACCGAAGTCGGCTTGCAGGCGCCTAGCCCACCACAAGGAGTCGATAGAGTGCGATGGGACAAGGAAATCCCGTCCGGCCTAACCCTACCCCGGACGATGCTGGGCCAATTGTGCGCCACCTCATGGGTCTCCCGGTCACGGCCGGCTGTGACACAGCCTGGGATCAAACCCGGGTCTGTAGTGTTGCCTCAAGCACTGCGATGCAGTGCTTTAGACCACTGCACCACTTGGGAGGCCCATGATTTCAAATCTTAATTTAGTGCATTATAGGGTAAGCATTAGAATAAGCCTCCTCAATGTTTGTAGCCATAGGTGATCTCTAATAGGAGCTCATCCATTGTCAGTATTGTGGAATAATTTGAATGGTATGATTTGAAAGGGAGAACGCTGATCCGAGAACAGCGCTGTCTTTATTTAGATCATATCCGTATCAACACATGCCTCAACGACGCACTTGGCGAATGTTCTCTGCTTGGTGTTTTGGGAAACTCATGTTACATCTTTGGCTGTTTTGTAGGAAAGCTACATCGTTAAAACATTATGTTCCATTGCTATTGGGAAACCTGGCCCTGGACAAGTGCATAGGGATTAGGGGTTAGAGTTGATTACCTCTAGAGGCACCATCGTTTTTGTCAGTTGTTTCTATACTTTGTTTTTGTATGTATCAAGGGATGAGTGTAGCTTCTCTTTTCCTTGTGTGAAGGACAGGGTAGATTTGAGTTAATTTGTTGCCTTTATCTAGTCTTTCTGTGAAAGACTGTTGCATGCTGACATTATTTAGCTTTTTTACATGGAACTTTTCTTAAGTGTTCATGATCATGCCAGAACAAAAACGAGACCCCAATTACGACTGACTATAAGTTGAACAAATAAATAACCATCACTTTTAAAGAGTGTTTGAGATATAAATGTGTGTGTGAAATGCATAGGTCAAATGCATACATTTTTATGTATATGTTTGAGGAGGTGTGTGGACTGACCTTTGCCTTTACTTTGGTGGTGACCTATTTTATACACACCTCATTAATGTTTTTTTTTTTTTTTTACAAATGACTAAACCTGAGGATATTGTATGATATCAACAACAGCCAAAACACCATATTAAATCTTCAAAGAAAATAATGATACAAATAAAGTATATTGATGTAATATTTATCTTATTTCATATGGCTGTTTGTGTGGTTTATTTGATGTGTGCAGCATTGCATTTCTTTCATCACTCAAATTGCTGGTCATTGAGCGATGCATGCAGTAGGCCTACAGTTGCCAGAAGAGCAAATATAAATGCATTTGTCATTGCTTCATAAACAATAGGTGTAGGCTAACAGTGAAATGTTAAATTACAGGCCCTTCCCAACAATTAAGAGAGAAATAATAACACAAGTAATAAATGCATGAGTAACAATGACTGCTATATACACGGGGTACCAGTACCGAGTTTGTGTGCAGGTGTGCAAAGTAATTGAGGTACACTGAACAAAAATGTTTTGGGGAGTCATACTGAGACCATGGTCTTATTTACAGATGAGCCCTAAATTACAGAAAGTACACACGTTAAATACAAAATGCAAGCAGAATCAGAATCAAATCAGCTTTGTGAATTGCCCCAGACTTGCAGTGGTTCCCAAACTTTTTATAGTCCCGTACCCCTTCAAACATTTAGCCTCCAGCTGCGTACCCCCTCTAGCACCAGGGTCAGCGCACTCTCAAATGTTGTTTTTTGCCATCGTTGTAAGCCTGCCACACACACGCTATACGATACATTTATTAAACATAATGAGTGTGAGTTTTTGTCACAACCCGGCTCGTGGGAAGTGACAAAGAGCTCTTATAGGACCAGGGCACAAATAATAATATAAATCATTTTGCTCTTTATTTAGCCATCTTACATGCAAAACCTTATTTGTTCATCAAAAATTGTGAATAACTCACCACAGGTTAAGGTGTGCTTGAAAGGATGCACATAACTGCAATGTTGGGTTGTATTGGAGGGAGTCTAAGTCTTAAATAATTTTCCACACAGTCTGTGCTTGTATTTAGTTTTCATGCTAGTGAAGGCCGAGAATCCACTCTCACATAGGTATCTTCACAGCGCTATTTGCCAAGGCAAGAAACTCTTGAGCGCATCCCTATCCAGAAATCTGGCAGTGGCTTCTGATTTAAATTCAATTTTCACAGAACCGCTTGTTGCAATTTCGATGAGGATCTCTTGTTCAGATATCGTAAGTGGACTGGAGGCAGGGCATGAATCCAGTCCGTTTCGGGAAAGTAGCTGCGTAATTGCGCACCCAGCGTTTGAGACAATTGCATACAAAAAATCATACAGTTTTTTTTACCCCTTTTTCTCCCCAATTTCGTAGTGTCCAATTGTTGTCTCATCGCTACAACTCCCGTACGGGCTCGGGAGAGGTTGAAAGTCATGCGTCCTCCGATACACAACCCAACCTAGCCGCACTCGGAAGCCAGCCGCACCAATGCGCCGGAGGAAACACCGTGCACCTGGCAACCTTGGCTAGCGTACACTGCGCCCAGCCCGCCACAGGAGTCGCTGGTGTGCGATGAGACAAGGACATCCCTACCGACCATGCCCCTCCCTAACCCGGACGACGCTAGGCCAATTGTGCGTCGCCCCACGGACCTCCCCTCTTCTCCACTCTGGATCAGTGGAGAAGCAGTATTGCGTAACCTTCCCTTTTGCCTGGAATGCTTGAACCTTCGCGTTTTACTGTGGATATAGATACTTTTGTATCTGTTTCCTCCAGCATCTTCACAAGGTCTTTTCCTGTTGTTCTGGGATTGATTGGCACTTTTCGCACCAAAGTACATTAATCTCCAAGAGACAGAATGCGTCGCCTTTCTGAGCGGTATGACGGTTGCGTGGTCCCATGGTGTTTATACTTGCGTACTATTGTTTGTACAGATGAACGTGGTATCTTCAGGCGTTTGGAAATTGCTCCCAAGGATGAACCAGACTTGTGGAGGTCTACAATTATTTTGTAGCAATTTTTTCTTGGCAGATTTCTTTAGATTTTCCCATGATGTCAAGTAATGAGGCACTGAGTTTGAAGGTAGGCCTTGAAATACTTCCACAGGTACACCTCCAATTGACTCAAATTATGTCAATTAGCCTATCAGAAGCTTCTAAAGCCATGACGTCATTTTCTGGAATTTTCAAAGCTGTTTAAAGGCACAGTCAACTTAGTGTATATAAACCTCTGACCCACTGGAATTGTGATACAGTGAATTTTAAGTTAAATAATCTGTCTGTAAACAACTTTGTGTCATGCACAAAGTAGATGTCCTAAGCGATTTGCCAAAACTATAGTTCGTTAACAAGAAATGTGTGGAGTGGTTAAAAGGTTTTAATGACTCCAACCTAAGTGTATGTAAACTTCCGACTTCAACTGTATGCTTAAATCATCAGACTTATTTGTATGCGCTCTAGAGAACAGCATATACTGTATTTAGTTTTACCTGTATTCAGTACTAATTTCAGGTCAATAAAGTTTTTCTGTAATATAATGAATGCAGACTAGTTCAGTTAGAGCCTGGTCGACCGTTGGGGCAATAGCATACACAACAGTATCATCGCCATACAAGTGCAGGTTACAATTTTTTACAGATTAGTCGATATTGTTCATGTAAACAGTAAAAAGTACAGGACCCAGAATTGACTTCTGTGGAACACATTTTGTAATATCCAGGAAACCTGATTTAACACCATCAGTAGATATACATTGAGTTCCATACTGTATGTCAAGTAATTTTTAAACCAGCCTCTGATTATCAGTGAGTGATCAACAGTATTGAAAGCCTTTGACAGGTCAATGAAGAGTTAACCACATAATTTATAACTAGGGATGCAGCAGAGATAGTGCTATGACCTGGTCTAAAACCCGACTGATGTACATTAAGAATACATTTCAATGATAAGAAAGTTCTTAGCTGAGAATTAATCAAAGATTCTAATATTTTAGCTAGGCAATAAAGTTTAGAAATAGGACAATAATTATTTAGTTCACAAGGGTCACCACCTTTGTGAAGGGGGAGTGCATTGGACGCCTTTCAAACCTTGGGGATAGTACTAGATATACTGTAATCGTCAGGTAAAAAATAAGATTTATAAAATTCAGCAATCGGGGGCAGAGAGCTGCAGCAAATTGGATCAAGCATATCAGCTCCAGTTGATTTTCTTTTTACATCAATCTTAAGCAAGGCATCTAGCACATCACAGATAGTAAATTGTTAAAATGAAAACAAAGATTGACTAGAGGTTGACGGGTTAACCATCGAGTCAGCTAGAGGCTGGCAGAGGGAAGAGTAGTCAATTGACACTGTTTCTCTCAAATAAAAAACCTGCCAAGATAAAATGATGATTAAAAGCGTAACTTATCCCATTCTTCCCAGTTATGATGCCAGAGTCAGACAGAACTTGCTTAGGCAGGAAAGGAGAGGAATCTGTACGCTTCAGTGCATTTACTGTTTTCCACCAGCAGAGTCAGCTATAGAGGTTCAAAAGTATCTTGATATACAGTACCAGTAAAAAGTTTGGACACATTTACTGATTGCAGGGTTTTTCTTTATCTTTACTATTTTCTACATTGTAGAATAACAGTGAACACATCAAAACTATGAAACAACAGCTTTGCACACTCTTGGCATTCTCTCAACCAGCTTGTGGAGGTAGTAACCTGGAATGCATTTCAATTAACAGGTGTACTTTGTGAAAAGTTCATTGTGGAATTTCTTTCCTTCTTAATCCGATTGAGCCAATCAGTTGTGTTGTGACAAGGTAGGGTGGTATACAGAAGATAGCCATATTTGGTAAAAGACCAAGTCCACGTTATGGCAAGAACAGCTCAAATAAGCATAGAGAAATGACAGTCCATCATTACTTTAAGACAAGAAGGTCAGTCAATGCAGAAAATTCAAGAACTTTTTAAGTTTCTTCAAGTCCAGTCACCAAAACCATCAAGCGCTATGTTGAAATTGGATCTCATGAGGATCGCCACAGGAAAGGAAGACCCAGAGTTAATTAGAGTTAACTGCAGCTCAGATTGGAGCCCAAATAAATGTTTCATAGAGTTCAAGTAACAGACACATCTCAACATCAACTGTTCAGAGGAGACTGCGTGAAGCAAGCCTTCATGGTCAAATTGCTGCAACGAAACCACTACTAAAGGACACCAATACAAATAGACTTGCTTGGGCCAAGATACATGAGCAATGGACATTAGACATGTGGAACTTTGTCCTTTGTTCTGATGAGTTCAAATTTGAGATTTCTGGTTCCAACCGCTGTGTCTTTGTGAGATGTAGAGTAGGTGAACGTATTATCTCCGCATGTGTGGTTCCCACCGTGAAGCATGTAGGAAAAGGTGTGGGGGTGCTTTACTGGTGACACTGTCAGTGATTTATTTATAATTCAAGGCACATTTAACCAGCATAGCTACCACAGCATTTTGCAGTGATACGCTATCCCATCTGGTTTGCGCTTAGTGGGACTATCATTTGTTTTTCAACAGGACAATGATCCAACACACCTCCAGGCTGTCTAAGGCCTATTTGACCAAGAAGGAGAGTGATGGAGTGCTGCATTAGATGACCTGGCTTCAACCCAATTGAGATGGTTTGGGATGAGTTGGACCGCAGAGTGAAGAAAAAAGCAGCCAACAAGTGATTAGCATATGTGGGAACTCCTTCAAGACTGTTGGAAAAGCATTCCAGGTGAAGCTGGTTGAGAGAATGCCAAGAGTGTGCAAAGCTTTAATCAAGGCAAAGGGTGGCTACTTTGAAGAATCTCAAATATATTTGTTTAACACTTGTTTGGTCACTACATGATTCCATATGTGTTATTTCGTAGTTTTGATGTCTTCATTATTATTCTACAATGTAGAAAACAGTAAATATAAAGAAAAACCCTTGAATGAGTCGGTGTGTCCAAACTTGTGACTGGTACTTTTTGACTTGTACTATATCTCCAGTATTTACGGAACAAAAATATAAACACAACATGCAACAAGTGAAAAGATTTTACTGAGTTACAGTTCATATAAGGAAATCAATCCATTTAAATATATTCATTTGGCCCAAATCTATGGATTTCACATGACTGGGCAGGGCTGCAGCCACGAGTGGACCCTGGAGGGCATATCCCACCCACTTGTGAGCTAGCCAATCAGAATGAATTCCCCGCAGGTGAAGAAGCCGGATGTGGAGATCCTGGGCTGGTGTGGTTACACCTGCTCTGTGGTTGTGAGGCTGGTTGGATGTACTGCCAAATTCTCTAAAAAGACGTTTGAGGCAGCATATGGTAGAGAAATTAACATTCAGTTCAAAGCCCCTGTGGACATTCCTGCAGTCAGCATGCCAATTCCACACTCCCTCAAAACTTGAGACATCTTTGGAGTGGCCTTTTATTATCCCCAACACAAGGTGCACCTGTGTAATGATCATGCTGTTTAATCATCTTCATTATATACCACACCTGTCAGGTGGATGGATTATCTTGGCAAAGGTGAAATGCTCACTAACAGGGATGTAAACAAATTTGTGCACTAAATGTGAGAGAAATTAGCTTTTGTGTGTATGAAAAAATTCTGGGATTTTTTATTTCAGATCATGAAACATGTTGTATTTATGTTTTTGTTCAGTGTAGATACAATTCCTTCAGAAAGTATTCACACTTCTTTACATTTTCCACATTTTGTTGTGTTATATATAGCCTGAATTGAAAATTGATTAAATTGAGATTTTGTGTCACAGATTTTTTTATTTTATTAATTTAAAATGAAAAGCTGAAATGTCTTGAGTCAATAAGTATTCAATCCATTTGTTATGGCAAGCCTAAGTAAGTTCGGGAATAAAACATTTGCTTAAGTCACAATAAATTGCATGGACTGTGTTTAACATGATTTTTGAATGACTACCTCATCTCTGTACCCTACACCCAAATCAAATCACATTTTATTGGTCACGTACAGATGGTTAGCAGATGTTATTGCGAGTGTAGCGAAATGCTTATAGTGTTGCAAAATGCTTATTTATACACATAAGGCCTCTTGGTCTAGCAGTGAATTTCAAACACAGATTCAACCACAAAGACCAGGAAGGTTTTCAAATGCCTCGTAAAGAAGGGCCCCTAAAAAAAGCAGACCTTGAATATCCCTTTGAGCATGGTGAAGTTTAAAATTACACTTTGGATGGTGTATCAATATGAGGCTGAAAGATACAGGCGCCCTTCCTTACTCGGTTGCCGGAGAGGAAGGTAACCACTCAGGGATTTCACCATGAGGCCAATGGTGACTTTAAAACAGTTACAGAGTTTAATGGCTGTGATAGGAGAAAACTGAGGATGGATCAACAACATTCTAGTTACTCCACATTACTGACCTAATTGATTGTGAAAATAAGGAAGTATGTTCAGAATAAATATATTCCTGTTTGCAATAAGGCACTAAAGTAAAACTGCAAACTATGTTCTGAATACATATCTAACACAACACATCACTGAGTACCACTCTTCATGTTTTCAATAATGGTGGTGACTGTGTCATGTTATGGGTATGTTTATCATCGGCAAGGACTTTTTTATAACAAAAAAAATAATCGGAAGAGAACTAAGCACAGGCAAAATCCTAGAGGAAAACCTGGTTCAGTCTGCTTTTCAACAGACACTGGGAGACAAATTCACCTTTCAGAAGGACAATAACCTAAAACACCAGGCAAAATATACACTGGAGTTGCTAACCAAGATGACATTGAATTATAATTTTGTTTTGAAAATCTATGGCAAAACTTGAAAATGGCTGTCTAGCAATGATCAACAACGAACTTGACAGAGTTTGAATAATTTTATAAAGAATAATGTGCAAATATTGAACAATCCAGGTGTGGATAGCTCTTAGAGACTTATCCAGGAAGACTCACAGCTGTAATCGCTGCCAAAGGTGATTCTATCATGTGTTGACTCAGGAGTGTGAATACTTATGTAAATTAGATTTTCAATACATTTGCAAAAATGTTGAAAAACATGTTTTCACGTTACTATCATGGAATATTGTGTGAGATGGGTCAGAAAAAAATCTATTTAATACATTTTGAATTCAGGCTCTAACACAACAAAATGTGGAATAAGTCAAGGAGTATACTTTCTGAAGGCACTATATGTACATGTAAAGTGACTAGGCAAGAGGATAGATAATAAACAGTAGCGTATGTGATGAGTCAAAAGAGTTACGGTAGTGCAAAAAAGTTGAGATGCAGATAGTTAAATAGTTAACCAATAGTTTACCCGGACTAACTATTTAGCAGTCATAGGGCTTGGGGGTGAAAGCTGTTCAGGGTCTTGTTGGTTCCAGACTTGGTGCATTGGTACAGCTTGCCATGGGGTAGCAGAGAAAACAGTCTATGACTTGGGAGGCTGGAGTCTTTGACCATTTTTATGGCCTTCCTCTGACACAGCCTAATATAGATGTCCTGGAATGGCAGGGAGCTCGGCCCCAGTGATATACAGTGCCTTCTGAAAGAATTCAGACCCCTTGACTTTTTTCACATTTCTTTAGGTTCCAACCTTACTCTAAAATTGATTAAATTGTTTTTTTTTCTTCCTCATCAAGCTACACACAATACCCCATAATGACAAAGTAAAAAACAGTTTTTTTTAAATGTTTGCAAATGTATATAAATACAAATAACTGAAATATGCATAAGTATTCAGACACTTTACTCAGTACTTTGTTGAAGCACCTTTGACAGCAATTACAGCGTCAAATCTTCTTGGGTATGACACTATAAGCTGGCACACCTGTATTTGGGAAGTTTCTCCCATTTTTCTCTGCAGATTCTCTCAAGCTCTGTCAGGTTGGATGCAGAGCGTTACTGCACAGCTATTTTCAGATCTCTCCAGAGATGTTCGATCGAGGTCAAGTCTGGGCTCTGGCTGGGCCACTCAACGACATTCAGAGACTTGTCCTGAAGCCACTCCTGCGTTGTCTTGCCTGTGTGCTTAGGGTCGTTGTCCTGTTGGAAAGTGAACCTTTGCCTGAGTCTGAGGTCCTGAGTGCTCTGGAGCAGGTTTTCATCAAGGATCTCTCTGTACTAGACTCCGTTCATCTTTCTCTCGAGTTGAATCTTGGTTTCATCAGGTCTGAGAGCCTTTAGGTGCCTTTTGGCAAACTCCAAGCGGGCTGTCATGTGCCTTTTACTGAGGAGTGGCTTCCGTCTGGCCAGTCTCCCATAAAGGCCTGATTGGTGGAGTGCTGCAGAGATGGTTGTCCTTTTGGATGTTTCTCCCATCTCCACAGAGGAACTCTGGAGATCTGTCAGAGTGACCATCGTGTTGTTGGTCACCTCCCTGACCAAGGCCCTTCTCCCCCGATTGCTCAGTTTGGCCGGGCAGCCAGCTCTAGGAAGAGTCTTGGTGGTTCCAAACTTCTTCCATTTAAGAATGATGGAGGCCACTGTGTTCTTGGGGACCTTCAATGCTGCAGAAATGTTTTGGTACCCTTCCTCAGATGTCAGCCTCGACACAATCCTGTCTCGGAGCTCTACGGACAATTGCTTCGACCACATGACTTGGTTTTTGCTCTGACATGTACTGTCAACTGTGGGACCTTATATAGACAGGTGTGTGCCTTTCCAAATTATATCCAATCAATTGAATTTACCACAGGTGGACTCCAATCAAGTTGTAGAAACATCTCAAGGATGATCAATGGAAACAGGGTGCACCTGAGCTCAATTTCAAGTCTCATAGCAAAGGGTCTGAATACTTATGTAAATAAGTGTTGTTATAAATTGGCAGAAAAAATTCAAACCCCGTTTTCACTTTTTCATTAAGGGGTATTGTGTGTAAATTGCTGAGGATTTAAAAAATGTAATCCATTGTAGAATAAGGCTGTAACGTAGCAAAATGTGGAAAAAGTCAAGGGATCTGAATACTTTCCAAATGCATTGTACTTGGCCGTACACACTTCCCTCTGTAACGCCTTGCAGTTTGATGCCAAGCGGTTTCCATACCAAGCGGTGATGCAGCCAGTCGAGATGCTCTCAAGGGTGCAGCTGTATAATTTTTTAAAGATCTGAGGGCCCATGCCAAATCTTTTCAGCCTCCTGAGGGGGAAGAGGCGTTGTTGTGCCCTTTTCACAACAGTATTGATGTGTGTGGACTATTGATGTGTGTGGACCATGATCATTCCTTAGTGATGTGGACACAGAGGCTCTCACCCCGCTCCACTACAGCCCTGTCGATGTGGAGGGGGCCGTGCTCATCCCTTCCTTTCCTGTAGTCCACGATCAGCTCCTTTGTCTTGCTGACGTTGAGGGAGAGGTTGTTCTGCTAGGTCACTGACCTCCCTATAGGCTGTCTCATCATTGTCGGTGTTCAGGCCAGCTGTGTCGTCAGCAAACTTAATGATGGTGTTTGAGTCGTGCGTGGCTACGCAGAAGGGGCCCCCGTGTTGAGGGTCACCAGGATCCAGTTGCAGAGGGAGATGTTCAGTACCAGGGTCCTGACCTTGGAGGTCACTATAGTGTTGAATGCTGAGCTATTAGTCAATAAACAGAATTCTCACATAGGTGTTTCTGTTTTCCAGGTGGGAGAGGGAGAGGGCAGTGTGGAGTGCAATAGAGATTGCTTCATATGTGGATCTGTTGGGGCAGTATGCGAATTGGAGTGGATCCAGTGTGTCTGGGATGATGGTGTTGATGTGAGCCATGACCAGCTTTTCAAAGCATGTCATGGCTACAGATGTAAGTGCTATGGGCAAAAGTAATTTAGACAGGTTACCTTGGTGTTCTTGGGCACAGGGACTAAGGTGATCTGCTTGAAACATGTAGGTTGAAAATGTCAGTAAAGAAACTTCACAGTTGTCCGGAACAGCTGGTGCTCTCATTCATGGGCTAGTATTGCTTGCCTCGAAACGAGCATAAAAGGAATTTATGCTGTCTGGTAGGCTTGTGTAACTGGGCAGCTTGCGGCTTGGTTTCCCTTTGAAAGCCGTGATAATTTGCAAGCCCTGCCACATCCGACGAGCGCCACATTCGGAGTAGTAGCATTCAATGTTAGTCCTGTATTGGCATTGTGACTCTTTGATGGCTCGGTTCTGGTTGGGATATTGTGACGACCCTCCCACTCGGTCTGCCAAATTATTTTTCTCTGCTCTTGTTTTCCTTAATAGGATGTCGGTGGGCGGAGCTGGGAGGGTTGTCAGCGAAATGGGACACACCTGGGCTTGGGTGTGTCCTGGGGATAAACACACTTTTCCCCCATACATCAAGGAGACTCTCTCCATGCAGATACACTGTTGTTTTTGGTTGCGCACCAGCTGTTGTTAAAAAAGAGACACACACCTCCCCCATTAACCGTACCCAAATCTGCCATTTGGTATTGACAATGCATAGAAAAACAATCTAGAAGTAAATATTATCCATGTTCTTGTTCAGCCACGACTCCGAGAAAAATAGAATATTACAGTTCATCAAGTCCCGTTGATAGGATACTCAAGAACGAAGCTCGTCCAGTTTGTTCTCTAGTGATTGTACGTTCGCCAATAGAACGGAGGGTAGAGGGTGTTTATTTACTCGCCAACGTAGTCTTGTCAGGCAGCCCTCTTGTTTGCCTCTCATGCGCCGTCTCTTCCTCTTTCAAGTCCCGGAATTAGGGCCTGGTCTGGAATAAGCAGTACATCCACAGCTGCCGACTCGCTGAAGTAGAAATCTTCATCCAAATTGAGGTTAGTGATCGCTGTTCGGATGTCCGAAAGCTGTTTCCTGTCATAGGAAATGATGGCGGAAATATTATTTACAAGAAAAGTTAAGGTCAGCATAAAAATACACACAAAATAGCATAATTGGCCAGGAGCCCGAAAAACGGTTGCTATCTACTGCAGCTCCATCTTCATACCAAAATGGCTGCTGTGGCTACTGCTAGCTAGCATGAGGATGAAAATGGCAGTTTTCATAGAAAACTGGTAGTATTTCAATCTTCTTGATGTATAAGTGTGGATAAAGGTGAAATTTGGAGTACAATGGCATATCCCATCACTGCATTGAGGTATGTTTTCCGACCTATATCTTGCGTTAGCTCCACGATGTCTTTGATGTAACCTACCCATTCATAGAAGCCAACTGCTTAAGCGCCTATTGACTGTAGTATCTTCTTTAAGGGGGTGCTCTTTCGTTAAGAGTCCTGACACTCGGTCTCAACGTTAACACGCATCGCTTGCACTACTGTTTAGGAAACATAAGGAGCATATATTTCATATTAGCGAGGAAACATTTACTTCAATAAAAATATACACTTGCTGTAGCATTTGTAGCACAATGGGTCCTGTATCCACACAAAAATGTTTAGAAAAGACATACGACAATGGAATGTAAGAGGAAGAATTTAATAGCATTCTCCAAGATATACATGCTCAGACTACAACAAAAAGAGGTCTTGAGGAACCTCTTAAATGGCTAAAGTGTCTGTGCAATCTTGCTAACTGGCTACTGCAACAGTGCATGTTTTGTGCTCTTTGGCCCATTAATGGAAAAGGTGAGCACATGTTGTATAGAGGAATGTACATCAGACATGATTTATGACAACATTTCTATATGCCATGAAATTAAACATATTTCAAATCAAATCAAATTGTATTTGTCACATCCACCGAATACAACACATTACAAGCCCTTAACTAACAATGCAGTTTTAAGAAAAATACCACAAAAAAATAAAAAAAATAAAAGTAACAAATAATTAAAGAGCCGCAGTAAAAGAGAAGTATCTTAAAGTAGACATGAAATCAGATCCATATTACTGCACAAACTTTCCATCTACACGTCACTGCCGGATGATTTCATTACAATCAAAGGTGATTTTGTGCAATTACTAATCAGCTTCAACCTGGAGAACAACACGGTCCTTGGAGTGTCTGCTGCTGCCGTTCATGGTGACATGACAAAGGACACTGCACAGAGTAAGATCCAACAATACATCTGTATCGATCTATGTATCGATCACATCTACTTGTTTTGTCTATTCTTTGGGCAGGAATTCCTGATGGTCCGGTGCAGCTGATCTTTATCTCTCCTGAAAGCCTATTCATCGACCAGTGGTGGTCCTGGCTGAGGACCATCAAGGACAGGATATGCCTCCTGGCCGTGGACAAGGTGCACTGCATGACATTTAGAGTAAAAAAATAAATAAATGTATTGATGTCATTTGTCTCTTGCAAGCACATCATGCAACTCAAGTACATGCAGTATCTGTAAACACTTAACACATTCTTTGACACCATAATTCCCACCCCTGCAGAGAACTATACCTAAGCGTGTGACATCTTTCAATAACATACCATTCTTTATTACTATTAATGCAATGAGTTTCACCAAAGTAACTCTGGTTTCAGATAAACGGTAATACTGTATGTACGCACACAAACATAAAAAGGAGAGCCCAACAGCTAAATCATACATCACACTTAAAAACAACATTGGAGAGATGTAATTGTTAAACTATTTAACTGCATCACAGGGGCAAATCCTTAAGGGAGACATATTTGAAGGTGCCTGCCGTCAGGGTCATCTTAATAGCTTGTTGCCCAATTCTGATGCTTACTGTCTCAGCCACAGAGGCAATGGTGGATGACATGATAGAGAAGATTCATCTCACCGTGTAGTCTGGCTGGATTGTCTCGGTTCTTTCCAATTTCCATGAAGAAATGCAATGGCAAAATAAGGAATGCAGTTGTTTAATTGAATGATCATCTCTACAAAGTGTTCCTGCACATAGCCAAAGTCCAGTTTGTAACATGCTCCTTAAAATCTGTGTTTTTATTCGATTTTCTTACATTTGGTGGCCTTTTTCATTTTACTGACATGTACAGGAGTGGCAGATGGCCATATACGCTTCCTCTCACATGGCACCGTTTTACTGTGTAGGAGTGCGAGGCACTCAGGACAAATGAATGTCCCATGGGTAGGGGACACATTTGGAAAAACTAGTTTAGCAGTCCAGGGACTGGCTACTGAACCAAGACTGCACCTTTTAAAAAGCCTGTTTCTTCTCAAATTCTCTGCTTTGGTTGCAGCAATTATTTGAGGAAGACATTGAAGAACACAAAAATACGTATACAACAAGAAATTAAAACACGTGTAAATAAATAGAAATGAGAAAATATGTTATGAGAAAAACTAAAAAAATACTATAATAAATTACGATATCAGTTTGAGTTTGGTCTAGGATGCTATAGGGATGCTAGGATACTCTAATATGCACTAGAATTTAATAGGGACAGGTGCTGCATTTTCTTTTGCCTTTTGTACAGAGTGGTGCAACGTGATGATGTCATTGGAGAAGTTTGCTTCACAAATATCTGGAGGCACCAGGTAGGCACACACGTGTGGATCTGTGCAAAATTGCACAGTAAGTGTATATTTTAAATTTGAAAGATTATTTCTCGCTGATATTAAAGATAAAGGGCATGGGTGACCAATAAAAATGAATTGGTACAATTTAAGGCCAAGTGGCAAACAATAATGCAGGCGCTAGGGATAGGGATATGAGCATGCAGATCTGGGCAGATGAGATGTTATTTTTTGTGTGTCTGTAAGTTGTTGTTCGTATGTATACGTTTGTATCTGGAGTGAAACCTTTTTTTAAGGGGCATATCAGCATATTTTTTGAAAACCAGTTTGAAATGGATGATTATTGACGTTTCTAAACATTAAAACACAGTGTCGGGATTGTAGTTCACATGAAGCCAATAGTGGGTGAATGTAAGGGCTGAAAACCCTACAAACAGAGAAGGGTTTTCAAGAGATAAATCGAACCATTTTTGCGTTCAAACCCCAGTGCAGCTCAGTGTAAACAAGCATAATGATAGGGTCTGTATCTTCTGGTAAGTCCTACAGTACATTATGAAGTTCAATTAATTGTACAGACAGGGTTTCTGTCACAAGCTGCATAAGCGAATAAGTGTTACTGACCAATTATTCCAGGTGTACATAGGTGGCCCTGGCTATAAAAAAAAATACATTTTTGTATCAAAGACTGTCGAATCGATCGCTTGTTGTGAATGTCAATAACCCCAAGAGGACGAAACACGCGCGTCTGCGCAGTTGTCTCTCACGACCACAGAGGAGAGCGACTACAGCAACGCCGAATATCACGTGACCTTGTGCTGGCTGAGTGAATCGTGTTAGCAGGTAATAAAAAGCAAATCTCGTTCAGGCGCTCAATGTTTTTCTTTATACTTGAGCCAATTTGAACCCTTTCATAGTCTTGTCCCTCTTGAAGTGTAATGTCACCGATTCATTTGTCTGTTTACACCAGCTTTTCAGTCTTTATTTCGTTATTTTCTTTTGGCTTTTTCCCGACAAGTAATGTCGGGGGTTGGATTGTGTGCTGTGTGGCCATTTTCGTTAGAATTGATAAAGCTTTGTGGTTAGCTAGCATGTTATGATACCAGAAGAACGGCTGTTTATGATTGACCCTTGGGAAGAACCCCCGTTAGTAACGTTAAACATTCAACGTGTGAGCAGGAATGTCAGCCCGTCGTGTTTTGGTATCTTATCTGCCGTAGATTGCCTAAACTGCATCGCTAACTAGCTAACGTTAGCTAGATACTTCGCTAGCTAGGACAAAGGGGTCCCACTGTCGGTCACTTTTGTGTATTATTTGTCATTTACAGTAGGACTAAAATCCACGCCAGTGGTGTATTTGAAACGCGCGCCGTTACATTTCAGTTAAAAACATTATCAAAAGTGTCAAGACAATTAAACAGTTGAGTAATTGTAAATGTCATATAAAGGCATGCGTTCTTTATCATTAATTATAACTTAGCTAAATATTATGGCAAGCTATCCATAACACCTAAGTCTATTGTTTGCACACATTTGACGGATTCTATACCAGTGTTATATAAACATTTATGCATGTTTACTATTCGAGTGTGTTTGTCATATATTGTGTAGATGAAAAAGGTTTTATGAGTAACCATGCCAAACTCCGTAGCTGCGGTAACTTGTATTATTGGACAACAGCAGGGAAATCTCTGTCGAGTTGACACTATCTCATTACATTGTCTTGCATGGGAATGCGCTCGAATGAGAGTTGTAAACAAAAAAAATACAGGCCCTCGCTGTCTCTTCGGTAGTGTATTGCCTTCGCAAAGTCAACCTGATGTTGATGTTGCTGTCATCTCAGCTACAGATCAATAATCGAGCCCGTGTTTGTTGCATTACTGGAAGTTGCCAATGGCAGCTATGGTCACTTCTCCACTGACCTGCAGCTGCATTGTCCTCAGATATGAACCAGGCAGAGTAATATGTGATCTTCTCAGTTTATATATTGTAGTTTTGGACGTGTGCATACAGTGCATTCGAAAAGTATTCAGACCCCTTGACTTTTTCCACATTTTGGTACATTACAACCTTATCCAAAATTGATTTAAATACTTTTTTCCCCTCATCAATTTACACACTACCACCCCATAATGATTTTTGCAAATGTGTGTGTATATATGTATTTACATAAGTATTCAGACCCTTTGCTATGAGACTTGAAATTGAGCACATGCGCATCCTGTTTCCATTGATCTACAACTTGATTGGAGTCAGCCTGTGGTAAATTCAATTGATTGGACATGATTTGGAAAGGCACACACCTCTCTATATAAGGTCCCACAGTTGACAGTGCATGTCAGAGCAAAAACCAAGCCATGAGGTCAAAGGAATTGTCTGTATAGCTCAGAGACAGGATTGTTTCAAGGCTCAGATCTGGGGAAGGGTATCAAAACATTTCTGCGGCATTGATTGTCCCCAAGAACACAGTGGCCTCCATCATTCTTCAATTGAAGAAGTTTGGAACCACCAAGACTCTTCCTAGAGCTGGCCACTTGACCAAACTGAGCAATTGGGGGAGAAGGGCCTTGGTCAGAGATGGTCACTCTGACAGATCTCCAGAGTTTCTCTGTGGCGATGGGAGAACTTTCCAGAAGGACAACCAACTCTGCAGCACACCAATCAAGCCTTTATGGTAGAGTGGCCAGACAGAAGCCACTCCTCAGTAAAAGGCACATGACAGCCCACATGGAGTTTGCCAAAAGGTCACCTAAAGGACTCTCAAACCGTGAGAAACAAGATTCTCTGGTCTGACGAAACCAAGATTGAACTCTTTGGCCTGAATGCCTAGCGTCACGTCTGGAGGAAGCCAGGCACTGCTCATCACCTAGCCAATACCATCCCTATGGTGAAGCATGGTGGTGACAGCATCATGCCGTGGGGATGTTTTTCAGGGACTGGGAGACTAGTCAGGTTCGAGGGAAAGATGAATGGCGCAAAGTACAAAGAGATCCTCTATTAAAACCTACTTCAGAGTGCTCAGGACCTCAGACTGGGGCGAAGGTTCACCTTACAACAGAACAACGACCCTAAGCACACAGCCAAGAATACCTAGGAGTTGCTTCGGGGCAAGTCTCTGAATGTCCTTGATTGGCCCAGCCAGAGCCCAGACTTGAACCCGATCGATCGAACATCTCTGGAGAGACCTGAAAATAGCTGTGCAGCAATGCTCCCCATCCAACCTGACAGAGCTTGAGGCTCAGCAGAGAAGAATGGGAGAAACTCTCCAAATACAGTTGTGTAAACACTGGTCCAACTAATCGGAAGCCACATTTCAAGATTGTTTTGATCACGCAGACTGAAATATGTTCCAGTCAGCCTCAGAGAACAACATTGACCTACACGCTGACTCGCTGAGTGCATTTATAAAGAAGTGCATTGGAGATGTTGTACCCACTGTGACTATTAACACCTACCATAACCAGAAACCGTGGATGGATGGCGGCATTCGCGCAAAACTGAAAGTGTGACCCACCACATTTAACCATGGAAAGAGGTCGGGAATATGTCTGAATATAAACCGTGTAGTTATTCCCTCCGCAAGGGAATCAAACAAGCAAAATGCCAGTACTGGGCTAAGGTGGAGTCGCAATTCAACGGCACAGACACGAGACGTATGTGGCAGGGTCTACAGGAAATCACAGACTACAAAAAGAAATCCAGACACGTCACGGACACGGACACTGACGTCACGGTTCCAGACAAACTAAACACCTTCTTTGCCTGCTTTGAGGATAATACAGTGCCACCGTCGTTGCCCGCTAATAAGGACTGTGCCCCTCTCCTTCTCTGTGGCTTATGTGAGTAAAACATTCAAACATGTTAACCCTCGCAAGGCTGCTGTCTCAGACGGCATCCGTAGCCGCGTCCTCAAAGCATGTGCAGACCAGCTGGCTGGTGTGTTTACGGACATATTCAATCGCTCCCTATCCCAGTCTGTTGTCCCCACATGCTTCAAGATGGCTACCATTGTTCCTGTACCCAAGAAGGCAAAAACAACTGAACTAAATGACTACTGCCCCGTAGCCCTCACTTCCGTCATCATGAAGTGCTTTGAGAGACTAGTCAAGGATCATATCACCTCCACCTTACCGGCCACCCTAGACCCACTTCAATTTGCATACCGCCCAACAGGTCCACAGACGATCGCCATCACACTGCACACTGCCCTATCCCATCTGGACAAAATTAATTCCTATGTAAGAATGCTGTTCATTGACTACAGCTCAGCATTCAACACCATAGTACCCTCCAAGCTCATCATCAAGCTGGAGGCCCTGGGTCTCAACCCCACCCTGTGCAATTGAGTCCTTGACTTTCTGACGGGTCGTCCCCTAGGTGGTGAAGGTAGGAAACAACGTCTCCACTTTGCTGACCCTCAACACAGGGGTCCTACAAGGGTACGTGCTCAGCCCCCTCCTGTACTCCCTGTTCACCCACGACTGCGAGGCCATGCTTGCCTCCAAGTCAATCATCGAGTTTGCAGGTGACACGACAGTAGTGGGCTTGATTACCAACAACGACGAGGGCACTTGGAGTGTGGTGTCAGGAAAAGGAGATGATCGTGGACTTCAGGAAACAGCAGAGGGAGCACCCCCCTATCCACATCGATGGGACAGCAGTGGAGAAGGTGGAAAGTTTTAAATTCCTCGGCGTACACATCACAGACAAACTGACATGGTCCACTCACACAGGCAGTGTGCTGAAGAAGGCGCAACAGCGCCTCTTCAACCTATTCAATAAAAGACACCTCAGGAGGCTGAAGAAATTCACCCAAAACCCCTGTCGGGCTGTATCACCGCCTGGTACTGCATCTGCACCGCCCTCAATCACAAGGCTCTCCAGAGGGTGGTGCGGTCTACACAACGCATTACCGGGGACAATCTACCTGCCCTCCATGACACCTACAGCACCCGATGTCACAGGAGGCCAAAAAGATCTTCAAGGACATCAACCACCCGAGCTATTGCCTGTTCACACCGCTACCATCCAGAAGGCGAGGTCAGTACAGGTGCATCAAAGCTGGGACTGAGAGACTGAAAAACAGCTTCTATCTCAAGGCCATCAGACTGCTAAACAGCAATCACTAACTCAGAGAGGCTGCTGCCAACATGGAACCCCAATCACTGGCCACTTTAATAAATGGATCACTAGTCACTTTATACAATGCACTCTAAGTAATGCCACTTTAATAATGTTTACATATCTTACATTACTCATATCACATGTATTTTATACCATCTATTGCACCTTGCTTTTGCTGTTCGGCCATCGCTCATCCATATACTTACATGTACATATTCTCATTCACCCCTTTAGATTTGTGTGTATTAGGTAGTTGTTGGGGAATTGTTAGATTACTTGTTAGATATTATTGCACTGTCGGAACTAGAAGCACAAGCATTTCGCTACACTTACATTAACATCTGCTAACCATGTGTATATGATTTGATTTAGCATCATACCCAAAACTAATTGAGGCTGTAATCGCTGCCAAAGGCACTTCAACAAAGTACTGAGTAAAGGGTCTGAATACTTATGTAAATGTTCTATTATATATATATCATTTTTTAAATTATTATTATAATATATATATTTTTTATACATTTGAAGAAAAAATCACCCAGTTTTTGCTTTGTCATTATGGGGTATTGTGTGTAGATTGGTGAGGGGGGGAAAACGATTTCATCCATTTTAGAATAAGGTTGTAACGTAACAAAATGTGGAAAAAGTCAAGGGGTTTGAGTACTTTACGAATGCACTAGAGCTAGCCCATTAATGGAATAAAGGAGCCTAACGTTATTCATTATAGTCAAGGACCCAACACGTTCTGTTTAAAGGCGACTTGTCTCTAAGCCAAAACAGTCAAATACTTAATCTAGCTAAATGTGAATTGATTCTCAATTATGGTAAGGTTCTAGAAACATAGATAAATCCCTCTACTTTCATATCACGTCAAAATAATTTCACCAATGCAAAATACACATTTACTATACACTGTTTCAACAGTTGCAACCGACACTCAGGATTGCACAATCCCTCCAACCGTGTTGATGTGGGGACGTGTTTGATACAGGCTACACATGAGTATACACACACACACACACACCAACACACACACACACACCAGGGAATGCATTTCAGCTCAGAAGAAACTACGAAGGGAATCGGGACTATTTGAACAACCCAGGCCTAACGTATAACAACAGACCTATTTGTCTTATCTTATACCTGCCTGCAGTGAATAGGGCAAATACTGTAAGTGACATTCATTTTTATCCACCCCCCCCCCCCCCCCCCCCCTCTGTCTTCCAGATTTTTCTATTTTGTACATACATTGTTTTGTATATACTGTATATGATGACATCGTTGGGCGGTGACAAAGCCCGGGGCACTCGGGACAAAGCGCTGCCTGCTGCCACACACGCAACTCAACCACAGAAACAGCTCCAGGTGAGTGACACACACGCAACCAGTATTTTCCACTAGCGCCGGTTGTCAGCTATACAAATGATTTGCAGACTCATATTCAGCCGTGTACATTTTCCACTTAACTTAACTAGGCTACTTTTCAATTTGCTTCTTAAAAATAAGTCTGCAGAGCCCTCCCCTGCTAGATCAAATCATACGTTATTTGTCACACGCGCCAAATACAACAGTGAAATGCTTACTTACAAACCCTTAACCAACAATGCCGTTTTAAATACGTGTTAAAATAAAAGTAACAAATTATTAAAGAGCAGCAGTAAAATAACAACAGCGAGGCTATATACAGGGGGTACCGGTACAGCGTCAATGTGAGGGGGCACCGGTCGAGGTAATTGAGGTACAATGTACATGTAGGTAGAGTTAGAGTGACCGTGACTGAATATGCATCTTCTAGCGATCTATTAATAGGATAGGCGCCTGTCAGTCACAAAGTGAGCGATGACAGGGAAACACTGCCTCTCGGCATCTGGGTGTGTGCGCTGTGGTTGCGGTCATATTTATTTACACTGAGGGAGAGGGCGTGAACTTACAGGTCCCATATAATGTGGTGACAATGAGTCAATCCACTTAGACTATTGTTTTTCTGGCACATTAATTTATTGTCTTTCGCGTGCAGGGTCCAAAATTAACAACGCTGGCCAGTAAAAACGTTGGGCCAGTGGATCTCGTCAGTCACTGCCCGACAGGACCAGTAACATTTCAGCACAGTTTTGCATTCCGGTTCAATATTTACCTGCGATGTCGCAGTCTTTCATTGAAGACTACACACACAAATGTCATGCTACACTGAACAAAAATAGAAACGCAACATGTAAAGTGGTCCCATGTTTCATGAGCTGAAATAAGATCCCAGAAATTTTCCATACGCACAAAAGCTTATTTCTCTCATTTTGTGCTCAAATGTGTTTACATCGCTGTTAGTGACCATTACTCCTTTGCCAAGATTATCCATCCACCTGACTACCCCTAACCCTACCAACAGCTCTGCACCCCCTGCAGCAACTTGCCCCCCCCCCCCCCCCCACACTTCTCCTTCACCCAAATCCAGAAGGCTGATGTTCTGAAAGAGCTGCAAAATCTTGATCCCTACAAATCAGCTGGGTTAGACAATCTGGACCCTCTCTTTCTAAAAATTATCCGCCAAAATTGTTGCAACCCCTATTACTAGCCTCTTCGACCTCTCTTTCGTATCGTCTGAGATCCCCAAAGATTGGAAAGCTGCCGCGGTCATCCCCCTCTTCAAAGGGGGAGACACTCTAGACCCAAACTGTTATAGACCCAAACTGCTAAATTGTAATTATTTTGCCTCTGTGGCCTATTTATTGCCTTACCTCCCTACTCTTCTACATTTGCACACACGGTACATATATTTTTTTATTGTGTTATTGACTATACATTTGTTTATGTGTAACTGTGCTGTTGTTTTTGTCACACTGCTTTGCTTTATCTTGGCCAGGTTGCAGTTGAAAATGAGAACTTGTTCTCAATTGGCCTACCTGGTTAAATAAAGGTGAAAAAAAAGGTGTGGCATATCAAGAAGCTGATTAAACAGCATGATCATTACACAGGTACACCTTGTGTTGGGGACAATAAAAGGCTACTCTAAAATGTGCAGTTGTGTCACACAACACAATGCCACAGATGTCTCAAGTTGAGGGAGCATGCAATTGGCATGCTAGCTGCAGGAATGTCCACCGGAGCTGTTGCCAGAGAATTGAATGATCATTCTTTTACCATAAGCCTTCTCCAAGTTTTAGAGAATTTGGCAGTACGTCCAACCGGCAGTGGTGTAAAGTACTTAAGTAAAAATACTTTAAAGTACTACTTAAGTTGTTTTTTCGTGGTATTTGTACTTTATTTTACTATTTATATTTAACTACTTTTACTTTCACTTCACTACATTCCCAAAGAATACGATTGACTTTTTACTCCATACATTTTCCCTGACACCCAAAAGTACACGTTTAATTTCAATGCTTAGCAGGTCAGGAAAATGGTCCAATTCACGCACTTATCAAGAGAACATATCTGGTCATCCCTACTGCCTCTGATCTGGCGGATTAATTAAACACACATACTTAATTTAAGAATTTGTGTTTGAATGTGCCCCTGGCTATCTGTAAATTAAACATTTAAATAAAATGATGCTGTCTAGTTTGCTTAATATAAGCAATTTGAAATGATTTATACTTTTACTTTTGATACTTAGGTATATTTTAAACCAAATACTTTTACACTTTTACTCAAGTAGTATTTTACTGGGTGACTTTCACTTTTACTTGAGTCATTTTCTATTAAGGTTTCTTTACTTTTACTCAAGTATGACAATTTGATACTTTTTCCACCACTGCCAACCAGCCTCACAACTGCACACTACATGTAACCACGCCAGCCCAGGACCTCCACATCCGGTATTTTCTATTTGAAGTCTATCAGGACTTGCCAGACGTTATAGTGAGTTACTCGTCAGTAGCCTACCGAATTGCATCGGTACGAGAACTGTTAATTTAGCAACCTAATTTGCATACTGATAGACTTTTTTGTGATTTTTCTGCAGATAAATTGTGAAAACATTTGATGAAGATGGTGAATCCTAGACTAGTGGAGAGAGAGCATCAGTTTGGATTGATTTAAAAAAAAGCTAATGGTACTTAGTTGTGGCCAAATATATTGGCACCCTGGCACTTTTATTAAATAATTCCCTATTTTTTCTGAAACAAGTTAAAATTGAAAAACACTGAAAAATTGGTCTCCACACCTTGTTATTGGAGTTAAAACATTGCACAACACATTTTATTTTTGGAAACTTAAGTTGGCTATTTTTAATTTAGAAAGTAAGGCATGGACAAGGCTCTCTAGAGGGTGGTGCGGTCTGGTGCGTTCAAGGCCCCCAGTACCAGAGGTAGCAAACAACCCTACAGCATTATCAAACCTCCCCGTGTTTGATTGTAGGGGAGGGGGGGGGGGGGGGGGGGGGGTGTTATTTTGAGGGTATGCTTAATTTGGTCATCAGTAGAACGGTGCAGCAAGCTCATTTGAGGCTACAAGAAGCATTTGTCGGCAGTTAGTACTAGCTCCGAGGTGCCAATAATTTTATCCATGCCATTTGTCTTTATTTTCTAAATGAAACATTTAAGCTGAAGGTTACAGAAATAAAAAATGTATTCTGTAAAATGTAGAAAATCCAATAAAGTGTGGAGACTTTTTTTCTTCAGTTTAAACTTCATTTATAAATAAGAAATTATTTAAGAAAAGTGCAAGGGTGACTATATTTGGCTGCAGTTGTATATGGTATTTTGAAGGTTATTGATATATACAGTGCCTTCAGAAAGTATTCACACCCCTGGCTACTTTGAATAATCTCAAATATTTATTTGATTTGTTTAACACTATTTTGGTTACTACATGATTCCATATGTTTTATTTCATAGTTTTGATGTCTTCACTATTCTTCAATGTAGAAAATAGTCAAAACAAATAACCCTTGAATGAGTAGGTGTATCCATACTTTTGACTGGTACTGTATATGTTTTGTGCTCTATCACTCCCCTATTACTAACTACAAATGATCTATAACTGGGATAATAACTCACTAACCAGCAAAGGATGTGAACAAAGCTCCTACTGGAGCTCTGATTGTTTATGCCGCACCGGTCTGTGTATAGTATGGGCGGAGTAGTACATGTCAATGCAGTAGAATCCTACTCCGATGCGTTCTGCATTCATCAAAATCTCTTGCATAGTTTTGTTTCGCATTGAAAGTGGCTAATATTGTGCTGATTCGATCACAATTGCCACAATAAAGGGAAGCGTTGATAACTCAAAGTGGTCAAGGCGAGATCTACCGCTCAGATTTTTTTTGAACATGACTTAAATACACGTAAGCCTATGCAAAATTAACCAATTAAAAACAGTACTGTAACAATGAGGTTTGTGCAGTAAGCTATAGGCCCAATACATTATCACCGCATATTAGCTTTTCTTGAATTGCCCTGCCAGTGCATTGTTGTTCGGGCCATTTTTTTATTATATGTTTAACCGATCACACCGGTAATAGATCTGTTGTTGTATTACCCTTTTAGCACAGCTGAGTGAGCATACATTTAAATAGTTTTATTTTATTGGACTGATGGTGCCTGCATTTGATGGTCAGTCTCAGCGGAGGGAGAGCGCAGCAGACTGAGGGCCCGCGTCTCAACATCCATCTGTTCTCTCTAACCAAAAAGGGACACCATCTTCCAGATAAGGGCAAAACTCAAGTTGGTGCCCACCACTAGATAGTTGAGCAGTGCTTCTCTCTATGGGCTAATATTTCTACGCGACAGTCTCAGGGCTACTACGCGCGCAGCTTAGAGGGAACATTGACTGTAGGTCTACTGATTTACTCAAAGTGTTGACAATGGAGCAGTTAACTGCTGCTTTCTCTTTAGCAAAGCCCATGTTTAACACCTGCTTCATTCTTCAATCATACCTGTCTTGCAGTTAGCTGAGAAAATACCTCTCAAAAGGAAGGTTGAAGCCGATGGAAGTCAGGACGTAAAGGATTCTTTGAAGGCCCAGTGCAGTCAAAATGACGTTTTCCTGTTTTTGTATCATATTGTACGAGAGCTGATGAAACTAACACTCGAAAAGTGTGAAAATGTGATCAGTGTTATTTCCTGATAGTTTCTGGTTGAAAATGCAATATAGCATTAGAATGTACCAGAGGCCACCAAAATAGAGCTTGTTTGTCAAACATTTCTTAACCCGGGGGACAAGCCCCTCTGGACCCAGCCCGGCTGGCTACTTTTTCTTTGACATGCACACAGTACAACTTGCTCAATGCATGGGTCTTCAAGTGGTAAATCATATCTCCAAAACAATTATTCTCCCTCTCCTTCTCTCCTCCCTCTGTACCTTTCCTTCTTCATATCCTCCCTCACTTCCTTCTCATCCATTTTGCAGGCGACTGCAGAGCAGATCCGACTCGCCCAGATGATCTATGACAAGAATGATGCTGAGTTTGAGGACAAAGTGAACCAGGTGAGTGGGCGGGAATTGCAGAGGCCATTGTGACAGCTCTGAATGATGGCCTGTGTGTGTTGGGGTGTGTTTCACATTAAGAGAGAATACCTGTGACTGCATGTGCTGGGAAAAGGCAAGACCACACTCATAATTTAGGAAAAAAACAAAATATTTTGTCAATTTTAGACAACTTCGGGGTTTTCACCTCAAATCTAAGACCCTCTCTTTTTCTAATACTGACTGTTAGGCTATGACAGATTCCCCCTCCCCTTCTGTGACTATGTACACAGCTTATTGATGTGTGTGTGTGTGTGCTTGTGTGCGTGGCTCAGTGTGTGTAGTGTATTTGTATCAACGGTCTGTATAGACAGTGTCATTGTACACTGATTATACAAAACATTAAGAACAGACAGACCACATGAATCCAGGTGAAAGCTATGATCCCATATTGATGTCACTTGTTAAGTCCACTTCAATCAGTGTAGATGAAGGGGAGGAGACAGGTTAATGGAGGATTTCTAAGCCTTGAGACAATTGAGACATGGATTGTGTGTGTGCGCCATTCAGAGGTTGAATGGGCAAGACAAAAGTGCCTTTGAATGGGGTATGGTAGTAGGCCCACCGGTTCGTGTCAAAAACTGCAACACTGCTGGGTGTTTTACACTCAACAGTTTCCCGTGTGTATCAATAATGGTACACCACACAAAGGACGTCCAGCCAACTTGACACAACTGTGGGAAGCGTTGGAGTCAACATGGGCCAGCATCCCTGTGGAACGCTTTCGACACCTTGTGTATTCCATGTGCCGATGAATTCAGGCTGTTCTGAGGGCAGGGGGTGCAAGTCAATATTAGCAAGATGTTCTTAATATTCTATTATGTTTCATTGGATTTAAATAAAGCACTCAGAGTTATATGTATGTCCACAGCTGATGGAGGTGACAGGAAAGATCCAGGATGAATGCATGGTAGCGCTCCACGACTGCAACGAGGATGTCAACAGAGCCATCAACTTCCTCCTTGAGAGCACCTCTGATACGGTAGGGCAGAGGGGACTGACGTTAACGCTACCTTTTCAATTTCCTTCAGCCACTTTCCTTCGGGTGGCTAGTCATCGCTAGCTTAGCGTCGCTCAGTCACCTCAACTTCCCTGAGACCTGGGTCGTATTCATTAGGCACCAAATGGAAGAAAACTGACTGAAAAAGGGAGGGACTAGCCTACCTGAACTTTTCTGCCTTTGTTTTCTGGTTTAGTGATGCTCATTGTTGACTCATAAGAGTGGAGTGGCTGGTGGTAGCATGGTATGGAATCTAACCAGTTGCTACATAGCTTTTTTGCACTGACTCTCTTGCACAGACTCGATGTACACTCGCTGGACTCTCACACATACTAAGCTGACACTCCAACACACAGACACACACACAAAACACACACACATGCATATTGACGCACATGTACAGTGCATTCGGAAAGTATTCAGAGCCCTTGACTTTTTCCACATTTTGCTATGTTACAGCCTTATTCAGAAATTGATGAGAAAAACAGTTATTTAATCCATCTACATACAATAACCCATAATGACAAAGCGATAACAGGTATTTAGAATTTTTAGCAAATTTATAAAAAATAAACATAACTTATTTACTTAAGTATTCAGACCCTTTGATATAAGACTCGAAATTAAGCTCAGGTGCATCCTGTTTCCATTGATCATCCTTGATGTTTCTACAACTTGACTGGAGTCCAGCTGTGGTAAATTCAATTAATTGGACAAGATTTGGAAAGACACACACCTGTCTATGTAAGATCCCACAGTTGATAGTGCATGTCAGAGCAAAAACCAAGCCATGAGGTCGAAGGGATTGTCCGTGCCAGCATTGTGTCAAGGCACAGATCTGGGGAAGGGTACCAAAAAATTTCTACAGCGTTGAAGGTCCCCAAGAACACCGTGGCCTCCATCATTCTTAAATGAAAGAAGTTAGGAACCACCAAGTCTCTTCCTAGAGATGTCCTCCCTTCTAAACTAAATAATCATGGAAGAAAGGCCTTGGTCAGGGAGGTGACCAAGAACCCGATGGTCACTCTGGCAGATCTCTAGAGTTCCTCTGTGGAGATGGGAGAACCTTCCAGAAGGACTGCAGCACTCTCTGCAGCACTCCACCAATCAGGCCTTTATGGTAGAGCGGGCAGATGGAAGCCACTCCTCAGTAAATGGCACATGACAGCCTAAAAGCACCTAAAGGACTCTCAGACCATGAGAAACAAGATTCTCTGGTCTGATGAAACCAATATCAAACTCTTTAGGCCAAAATGCCAAGCGTCACATCTGGAGGAAACCTGGCACCATCCCTAAGGTGAAGCATGGTTATGGCAGCATCATGCTGTGGGGATGTTTTTTCAGCTGCAGGTACTGGGAGGCTAGTCAGAATTGAGGGAAAGATGAACAGAGCAAAGTTTATTATTTATTTATTTCACCATTATTTAACCAGGTAGGTCAGTTGAGAACAAGTTCTCATTTAAGTACAGTAGGGTCCTTGATGAAAGCCTTCTCCAGAGTGCTCAGGACCTCAGACTGGGGAGAAGGTTCACCTTCCAACAGGAGAACGACCCTAAGCACACAGCCAAGACAACGCAGGATTGGCTTCGGGACAAGTCTCTGAATGTCCTTGAGGGGCCCAGCCAGAGTCCAGACTTGAACCTGATGGACCATCTCTGGAGAGACCTGAAAAAAGGTGTGCAGCGACTTTTCCCATCGAACCTGACAGGGCTTGAGAGGATCTGCAGAGAATAATGGGAGAAACTCCCCAAATACAGGTGTGCCTAGCTTGTCGCGTCATACCCAAGAAGACTTGAGGCTGTAATTGCTGCCAAAGGTGCTCCAGAAAAGTACTGAGTAAAGAGCCTGAAAACTTATGTAAATGTGGAATTTCAGTTTTTTTCTTTTTGCTTTGTCATTATGGGGTATTGTGTGTAGATTGATGAGGACAAAAACAATTGGATTAATTTTAGAATAAGGCTGTAACGCAACTAAATGTGGAAAAAGTGAAGGGGTCTGAATACTTTCCGAATACACTGTACATTCATATTCCTTCACACATTTCACATACGCTGCTACTACTCTCTGTTTATTATCTAGGCATAGTCACTTTATCCATACCTAAATGTGCGCATTACTTCAATTACCTCGACTAACCCCGTAACCCTGCAAGTTGACTTGGGAACGAACGGGTACCCCTTGTATATAGCCTCGTTAATGTTATTTTATAGTGTTAATATTTTTCCTTTAGGTTATTAGTAAATTGTTCATAACCTTTTTTTAAAACTCTGCATTGTTGGTTACGGGCTCGTAAAGTAAGCATTTCACGTTAAGGTCTTCGGAGCGTGTGACAAATAACTGGATTTGATCTACATCTGTTAGAGTTGGAGCACAGATCTGATAGGACGGAAATATGTTCTCACGTTTTGTAATGGACAGATGACATAATGTACCTAATACAATACTTCTATCTACAGTGGATTGAGTCAGCTTTAGGCAATGGATCTCTTAATGACCCTTGCCACATCCCCTTCCAATCAAGCCCAAGGGTGCTGTGCACATTGCTATATCTATCCAAGGAAACGGAAAATAGGGGCTTGTGCCAACTGTGCCAGGGGGACTTGTCCAGTTGGGTGATTGAATAAAGGCATATTGTGATTATTATTATTATTTATTTATTTAACAGAAGGACAATGTGAAAAGTATTATGGCCTCTAAATCTAGGATGTACAACACTTGTCACTTGTTCTGTCAGCACCTGAGTCAGTAGTAAAATAATCGAGGCGTTTCAGAGGAGAGCACCGCAGCACAGAGAGATCTCCACCCCACCACAGTTACGCTGTTGTTGTTTCTTGGAAGTCCTGAAATAGAAAGTGGGTCATTTTGCTCCTATGTATGTAATCCTCCAATGATATAATCAGCTACTGCTGCCTGCCTGCCCTGTGGTCATTCATCCTTTGATATGTCAATGACATTGTGACACTGCAGTAGGAGGAGTACATATCCATTATTAATTTGACGTTGACTAGTTCAAGCAGTTGTAGGATCTGACTTTTACTCCTGCAATCTGTAGGTATTTTCCACTCTTTCCTCTCCTCTCCTTGCGCATCTCCCCTCCCGTTCGCTCACCTCCATTTCCCTTTTCCTCCCCCCCTCTCTCTCAAAGCCAATTAGGATCAATAAGGAGACATCAAAAGTCAGTCGCTCTCCCTCGCAAGCTCTCGCTCTCGCTCTCCCTCGCTCGCTCTCGCTCTCTAGCTCTCGCTCTCTCTCTAAATTTTTAATTCAATTTCAATTTAAGGGCTTTATTGGCATGGGAAACAAATGTTTACATTGCCAAAGCAAGTGAAATAGATAATAAACAAAAGTGAAACAAACAAAACAAAAAAATTATAGGGAACATTACACTCACAAAAGATCCAAAAGAATAAAGACATTTCAGATGTCATATTATGTGCAAATAGTTTAAGTACAAAAGTGAAAATATATAAACATAAATATGGGTTGTATTTACAATGGTGTATGTTCTTTACTTTTCTTGTGTCAGGGCCATCTTGCTGCTGTGATGGCACGCTGTGGTATTTCACCCAATAGATATGGGAGTTTATCAAAATTGGGTTTGTTTTCAAATTATTTGTGGGTCTGTGTATTCTGAGGGAAATATGTGTCTCTATGGTTATACATATTCTCTCTCTCGCTGTCTTTCGCTCGCTCATTCTCTCTCTCGTCCTCTCGCTCTCTCTCGTTCTTTCTCTCTCTCATTCTCTCTCTCGTCCTCTGTCGTTTCTTTCCTCTCTCTATCTCTCTCTCTCTCTCAGACCTCATGGGAGACAGTTGGGAAGAAGAAACCCCTAGCGAAGGACGGCCCGACGGAGGGCAAGGAGAACCGGGAGAAGAGAGGAGGAGAGCGAGAGGGCAGCAGGGGCCGCGGAGGGAGCAATCGGAGAGGCAGGGGGGCCAGCAACCGCAGCCGCCAGGTTGAGAGAGGTTAGGGGGTCACGGAATAAAATTCTATGCATATGTTAATGAACAAGGCACTATAACACTAGGTCTAATTGATCACCTAAGAGCCAGGAAGAATGAGAAGTCAGTAAGCTGTCGAGGATTTGAGTTATTCAACCATGGTGTGGTTAGTACATTTACAGTTAGTGTGTTTATTCTCATTGGCGGTACTTTAGATTAGAGAACACTACATAGAGCACTTACTAAGAATGAATAGCCAGCCAATTTGTCATTAAGCAATTAGTTTGTCATCAATGCACTATTCAGCAGAATTGCTTACTAGGCAGCACATAGCTTTGTACTGACCTTAATCACTAAATCATCTCTCTGTTGATCTCTCCCCACTTCTCTCCTTCTCTATCGCTATCCCTCTCTCTCTGTCTCCCTCTTTGTCCCTCCCCACCTCGCTTTCTCGCTCCTTTGCTCTCTGTCTCCCTGTGCAGTGCGGCCAGAGGAAAATGGTGTGGAGGCGGTCCCTGGCCCTTTGGACAGAGTGTCAGAGCGAGGTCGCAGGGGGGGAAGAGGGGGTAGAGGTGAGTGTCAATTAGTGGCACTTTCTCATATGTTCCAGTCAACACTCCCAGGTAACTTAAGTGCTCTCTTAACTTCACACAATTTTTCTGGTGCCATGCCTACTATGTGTTGACGTTGTGCGGGTCTGTGTGCTTCAGTCGGATCTGGAGGCAGAGGAAGGGGCAGGGCACCAGCGGGTAGCAGGTTCTCAGCCCAGGGAATGGGGTGAGTTCTGTAATACACAAACAAACTCGTACACACACAACTGTCCTTTTCTGGTTCCTTGTACACCAGTTCTTCTTAAACCTAAACTTCACCTACCCTCATCCTCTCTCTCTCTCTTCAGGACCTTTAACCCAGCAGACTACACCCCAGAACAGGGGACAGGGACCACACAAGGTGACGCTTGGGAGTCAGGGGCCAACAAAAGCAACAGCACAGACGGGACAGGTGAGGCTTCACACAGAGAAGGATCATGAAATTCTCTGGGTTCTTCAAAAAGTAGTGGTGTTCTTCATTTTGCTCTACGACCCCCACAAGTCTGAAGTCGGTAATGCCGATCTGCCGACTTCTGTCTATAGCGTCCGAACAGTTTCGGCTACACACGAATATGACCCCTCTACGGAAAGATGAGACTCTCAGGAACACTTACATGTCAGTTGTTTTGCTCTAGGACGCTCACAAGACTAATCTGAAGGTAGCCCGGTACCAGTTTAAAAAGTGAATGGAAGTATACAACGAGTACACAAAACATTAAGAACACCGGCACTTTCCATGACATAGACTGACCAGGTGAAAGCTATGATCCCTTATTGATGTAACTTGTTAAATCCACTTCGATCCGTGTAGATGAAGGGGATGACACAAGTTCAAGGAGGATTTTTAAGCCTTGACAATTGAGACTTGGATTGTGTATGTCTGCCATTATGAATGGGCAAGGCAAAAGATTTAAGTGCCTTTGAATGGGGTATGGTAGTAGGTGCTAGGCGCTCCGGTTTGTGTCAAGAACTGCAACGCTGCTGGGTCTTTCACACTCAACAGTTTCCCGTGTGTATCAAGAATGGTCCACCACCCAAAGGACATCCAGCCAACCTGACACAACTGTGGGAAGCATTGGGAGTCAACATGGGCCAGCATCCCTGTGGAACGCTTTCGACATCTTGTAGAGTCCATGGCCTGATGAATTAAGTCTGTTCTGTGGGCAAAGGGGTGGGGGGTGCAACTCAATATTAGGAAGGTGTTCCTAATGTTTGGTGTACTCAGTGTATATGGAAGTACACTACAAAAGTATATGGACACCCCTTCAAATGAGTGGATTCGGCTATTTCAGCCACACCCGTTGCTGACAGGTGTATAAAATCAAGCACACAGCCATGCAATCTCCATAGACAAGCAGTGGCAGTAGAGTGGCCTGTACTGAAGAGCTCAGTGACTTTCAACCTGGGACTGTCATAGGATGCCACCTTTCCAACAAGTCAGTTCATCAAATTTCTGCCCTGCCTGAGCTGCCCCGGTCAACTGTAATTGCTGTTATTGTGAAGTGGAAACGTCTAGGAGCAACAATGGCTCAGCCTCGAAGTGGTAGGCCACATAAGCTCACAGAACGCGACCCCAGAGTGCTGAAGCGCCTAAAAAGCGTCTGTCCTCAGTTGCAACACTCACTACCGAGTTCCAAACTGCCTCTGGAAGCAACGTCAACACAAGAACTGTTCTTCGGGAGCATCATGAAATGAGTTTCCATGGCCAAGCAGCCACACACAAACCTAAGGTCACCATGCACAATGCCAAGAGTCGGCTGGAGTGGTTTAAAGCTTGCGCACATTGGACTCTAGAGCAGTGGAAACGCGTTCTCTGGAGTGATGAATCGCACTTCGTCTGGCAGTTCGACGGACGAATCTGGGTTTGCCGGATGCCAGGAGAACGCTACCTGCCCCAATGCATAGTGCCAAATGTAAAGTTTTGTAGAGGAGGAATAATGGTCTGAGGCTGTTTTTCATAGTTCGTGCTAGACCCCTTAGTTCCAGTGAAGGGAAATCTTAATGCTACAGCATACAGTGACATTCTAGGTGATTCTGTGCTTCCAACTCTGTGGAAACGTTTTGGTGAAGGCACTTTCCTGTTTCAGCATGGCAATGCCCCCGTGCACAAAGTGAGTGAAGGCTGTTATAGCAGCAAAGAGGGGACCAACTCGATATTAATGCCCATGATTTTGGAATGAGATGTTCGGCAAGCAGTTGTCCATATACTTTTGGCCATGTAGTTTAGTGCACCAAAAAAAGTGTGGGTAAATTTAAATAAATAAAAAATAATTCTTATCTCTCAGATATAGGACAGACACTTCAAAACAAACTTCCTTTTGATAATTGTTTTTGACTATCTGTTTTGCCATATATTAATCTGTTATTTAATGTGTTTCATTTGGCTAATAGCAGTAAGGCCAAATTCAATGGTTACTTATTTATTTTATACCTAAAGGGGTCCTAAAATTCTAAATCCTTGACATGGCCGTCTTAAAACAATTCCAGATGTTAGCTTAGTAGGAGGAAACAATCTCAATTGCATTTCCGTAATTTGTCGCATCCTCTCGTCTCTTTCTCAAAACCCATTAAATGAGAAGGTCAGAGGTCCCTCTAGGGCTGTGGGGGTCACAAAATGTTGTCAGCCGGGGATTGTCAAGCAAGTAACTGACAGTCTCACGGTAATTGACCATTAATCAACATAAACACATTTAGCATATCCTGGCTTCCACACACAGCCTACAAGCCACTGATGCAGACCTTTGGAACATCTACATTTTAAAAAGTCTAATAAATCCATATAATATAGCCTACACCTTCATATTAAATCCATTATTTATTTTAGACAGGTCTAAAGAAGCATGATATGAAGAAAGTGTAGTCTATTTCAGAAGAACAGAATAGCATTATCTGAGTTGTCCTTATGTTGAATAGAAAGGATATTTTCTCCACATGCAGCTATTTTGTATTGAGCTGTTAACAAATAAGTATTCCTATATGCTTAATTTAGAGTTACATTAATAACTTTAGTTGTTCTACAAACGTTGGCCTATATGTTCAGATTTTTAATATATTGTAAGGCCACTCTAATGATGATTTGAAAAAAGTTGCTTGAAAGGCATGAGTTCTACTTTGTTTTTTGTGCAGGCTGTACACACTACATCATTCACAATTTGACAAGCACTTGATAATGCCTAGAATTTCACTGCGGCATCCACTTTGTGTGGCCGTAATGCACCCTAAAAAAATCCATGCCTTTTGCGGCCAGTGGCCGTTGTCCCCTTCTCCCTGAGTGCTACGTGCTCCTAATCACCTCTCACTCACATGGCTCTCCATCACGTGATCGGGTCTTTCTCACAGGCTACAAGTGAAGACAGACACACATCGGGAATGCAACTGCGCACGTCCTTGTCCAATTCCGAGGTGCATATTGAAGATGTTGGAAGAACTGTCCACATTTACTTTTCGTCAGTCAACAAGATGAGTAGGCCTAACGAAGAGCAAAAGCACTAGCCTATGTCAATCTACTATCCCCAATAGTACAAATGTTGACCTATTCTAATCTGTGTGAGAAATAAATATTCCAAATATAGTCTGGGACAGTTATGGGATGTGATAGATCCCAAATTAATACAACCACTAGCATCAACAAAAAAAACTTTTTTTACGCAATGTGGCTTACCCAACAGAGTAAGTGCTAGAGGCGTCACTACAGATCCCGGGTTAGGGAAGGGTTTGGGGCATGTCCTTGTCCCATCATGCTCTAGCCACTCCTTGTGACGGCCGGGCACATGCACGCTGACTTCGATCGCCAGCTGTACTGTGTTTCCTCCGACACATTGGTGTGGCTGGTGTCCGGGTTAAGCGAGCCGTGTGTCAAAAAGCAGTGCAACCTTTGCCTATCCCGAGTCCGTATGGGAGTTGCAGCGACGGGACAAGACTGTAACTACCAATTTGGATATCATGAAATTTGGGGGGAAAGGGGGTAAAAAGTGCTTTAAAAAAATGTAAGAAAACATTGCAAATGGAGAACACTTTTCCAGTGGTTCATTTTCATGCCAGTCAGAGATGCTATTCTCCTGTTATAAATATAAGCAATGTGTTTAATATTAGGAAAAATGATAAATAAATATAGTAGGCCTACCCTATAGAAAGCTGATGGGGTCCTCCTCTTTTTAATAGTGGCCATCCCTCTGTTTTCTCACACAATTGCATAGCCTATACAAATGTTGTTGCAACATGAGCTCATGGGCTCTCATGAAGTTTTTGATTAGATTTGCATTGATGTCAGAGTGATTAGAGGGACAATAGAGTGCTGAGTGCCAGGCAGTTAGCAAGTATGGTGGGCTACTAATGACCATCAGAGCTTGGATAAACCTAAATACCGTGACTAAACGGTCATGTGGAATTTGACTGCCTTCGTAACCGCCAATGTGGCGGTAATACGGTCACCGCAACAGCCCTAGGTCCCTCCCCTCTCAACTTCTTATCCAATGGGTTTTGAGACAAGGAGAGAACGTGAAGATTCAAGAAAATGCAATTGAGATTCTCCAATTGTTTCCTCCATTTCTCACATCCACTCTTCTCCCCCAATGTGCTTTGAGAGGAAGGTTCATCCCTTTGGGCTCCAATGCACTTTTGAGGAGAGGCAAGGAGTGGAGGAATCAAGGACCGAGGAAGCAAGCATTTGCCGGCTAATTTTCAGACTCTGACATGCAGACCAACGCTTAGTGTTTACTGATTAATTTCATTATTGATTATTGTTAATATTGTCAATGATTTTCTTGACAAAACGCATTGTATTATGTTATTATATCAACCGAAATTAAGAAGCTGTTTGTTTAGCATGGCTATAAATGATAGAGAAGTTGACTAAATGCATAAACAGTCCTTGCTTCTAGGCAAGACAAAGAAACTTGCGGTGTCCATATTTCAAGTGACATTTTGAATCACATATAGATGTTTTGTTGTTGCTAGGTGGAGTTATGGTCTCATTGTGCCTATTTAAACGTTTATTTCTGTAACTACACGTGAAGCTGTATATCAAACTATTTTGAAATGTTTACCCTGATGTCACACATTGGCCCCTTTTTATTTATAGAAAGACCCATTTTCTCTTGTATAGTTTTCTGGAACGTTTTGACCGGTAGGTGTTCATTGGTCAGGATGTTTTATTGTTGTATTTCTAATGGGGCCCTGTAGACTGTTGCTAGGGAAATGTCCCTAGCAATGCCGCTGAATTACAGTCCATGTTCACAAACGCCTCTCCAAGAAGCCCTTGTGTTGTTTCCATTCATCTCTGTGCTCTGACCCCTCTCTGGTGTGCTCCCTGCAGTGGCCTGGAGGAGTACTCTGGAAGACTGGGCGGCTGAGGACTGGAGCGAAGAGATGAGTGTGAGTCTGGGTAATGGGGACTGGGAAGTAGTAGTGGTCAGGGGGTGGAAGGAGCTTTTTCTTATGTTCACATTTTGGACATTTATTTTCCAGATGGAACACATACATGACCAGGGCTGTGAAGTGCGACCACCATATGCGAACTCGAATTTTAGAATGGGAGCACCAGTTTTCCTAGAAAAATCACCCACATAATTTGTGTAACCTTTGTATTACCTCATTAGCTAGCTAACAACCTGGTAACATTATCAGTATATCCAAACATTTGAGGGCACAGGAAGGACGGGAAAGGGATAGCTTCTTCAGGAGATCAATGATCACAGCAATTAATGAATGACAGCTCTTGCATGTTGTCGTCACAAATGTTCTTAAAGAGATGGTGTACAATTTTCAATGTAATGCATCGCAATAGGAAAATTGTTATTTTACATAATGTAGAAATCAACTATTCCACAAATGACTTTTTCATTTGAATTACATTTGAGCTTTTTATAATAAAATGTATTTACAGAGTTACATATTCGTTTTTAGGGAACAACATGTGCTTCAGAAGTAGCTGGAATTCATATAGGCTGTATCTCAATCGATTTAACAAAAATGTATTTTTGGGTGCTCCTGAATTTTATGTTCTCTTTACCTTTTTAAAGTGGGGAGCACCAGTGATACCAATTAAATGTTTGAATTTAGAGTCCTGCACAACAGTGCACTAGTTCATACAGTGTGACTTCAAAAGGTTTAACAAAACTATAGTTGGCCTTATGTCTCACAACTTGGTCTATTACATTTGTCAATAACTCTCTGTCTCCCCTCAGCTCTCCGAGACCAAAGTGTTCACCGCCTCAAGTGCACCTGCACCTCAGAACCACCTCACACCTGGGCAAAGGTAACTCCCAGCTCACCATCCGCACGACTAGCTAGGGCACCCACCCGTTACATATCAACACTGCTTTTTAGGCCTCCCGAGTTTGCAGTGCTAGCTGTGCCACTAGAGATGCTGGTTCGAGTCCAGGCTCGTCCAGCTAGCTGCGACAAAGAGACCCACAGAGCAGCGCAAAATTGGCCCAGCGTCGTCCGGATTAGGGGAGGGTTTGGCCGGCAGGTATGTTCTTGTCCCATCACACACTAGCTACTCCTGTGGAGGGCCGGGCGCCGTTCACACTGAGACGGTCGCCAGGTGTACGGTGTTTCTTCCAACGCAATGGTTCGTCTGGCTTCCGGGTTAAACGGGCGTTGTGTCAAGAAGCAGTGCAGCTTGGTTGGGTTGTGTTTCGGAGGACGCCCTGCTCTTGACCTTTGTCTCTCCCGAGTCTGCACAGGAGTTGCAGCAATGGGACAAGACTGTAACTACCAATTGGATACCACAAAATTGGGGAGAAAAAGGGGTAAAAAAAAAAATATATATATATCAAAAATAAAATAAAAAACACTGCTTTTGGTGTTGTGTAGATATGGGGAAAATACCAGCCCAGTGGTACACAAAATAACAGCTTGACCTCTTTGCCAGTTTTATTCCATGGAGTGATATGTTTGGCCCAGCTGCTTTGGTAGATACTTTTGGATGTGCATAATAAGTAGGAAGGACGTATGGATCCTTCCCTTGAGACATGGTCCCCGTTATGACTGTGTTGATTTTAATCAGACTTTCTCCGTAGTGGGTATGTGTGCAATAGAAATAGTATCATGTGTTGTAATAATGATGTGTCTCCTGTAGTCTGGACCTGCCCTCTCTGCTGCAGAAGCCAGTGGGAGAAGGAAGAGGAGGAGGAGGGGATTCCCCCTCTACACAGAGCCTGGTTTTCACCAACTCCCACCATCACCCCCCCCGCAACGGGTCGGCCATTGGCACAGGCAGCACCAGCTATGCACACGCCGCCCTGGTGAGCCATACTCGTGCCCTTTAAAATCTTTCAGATACATACACCATATGACCAAAAGTATGTAGACACCTGCTCATCGAACATCTCATTCCAAAACCATGGGCATTAATATGGAGTTGGTCCCCCGTTTTGCTGCTATAACAGCCTCCTCTCTTCTAGGAAGGCTTTCAACTAGATGTTGGAATATTGCTGCGGGGACTTGCTTCCATTTAGCTAAAAGAGCAGTAGTTAGGTCGGGCACTGGTGTTGGGTGATTGGGCCTGGCTCGCAGTCAGCGTTCCAATTCATCCCAAAGGTTTTCGATGGGGTTGAAGTCAGGGCTCTGTGCAGGCCAGTCAAGTTCTTCCACACCGATCTCGACAAACCATTTCTGTATGGACCTTGCTTTGTGCATGGGGCATTGTCATGCTGAAACAGGAAAGGTCCTTACCCAAACTGTTGCCACAAAGTTGGAAGCACAAAATCGTCTAGAATGTCATTGTATGCAGTAGGGTTAATATTTCCCTTCACTGGAACTATGCATTGGGGCAGGTAGCGTTCTCCTGGAATGCGCTGAACCCATATTCGTCCGTCGGACTGACAGATGGTGAAGTGTGATTCATCACTCCAGAGAACGCGTTTTCACTGCTCCAGAGTCCAATGGCAGCGAGCTTTAGACCACTCCAGCTGACGCTTGGCATTGCGCATGGTGATCTTAGGCTTGCGTGCGGCTGGTCAGCCATGGAAACCCATTTCATGAAGCTTCCAATGAGCATTCTATGCTGGTGCCATGTTGAAAGTCATCTGAGCTCTTCAGTAAGGCCATTCAACTGCCAATGTTTGTCAATGGCGATTGCATGGCTGTGTGCTCAATTTTGTGGCTGAACTGGCCGAATCCACTACTTTGAAAGGGTGTCCACATACTTTTGTATATACATTGCCTTCGGAAAGTATTCAGACCCCTTGACTTTTTCCACATTTTGTTACGTTAAAGCCTTATTATAAAATTGATTAAATAAAAACTAATGACAAAGCGAAAACAAGTTTTTAGAAATGTTTGCAAATGTATTACAAATAAAAATCAGATACCTTATTTACATAAGTATTCAGACCTTTTGCTATGAGACTAGAAATTGAGCTCAGGTGCTTCTTGTTTCCATTGATCATCCTTGAGATGTTTCTACAACTTCATTGGAGTCCACCTGTGGTAAATTCAATTGATTGGACATGATTTGGAAAGGCGCACACCTGTCTATATAAGGTCCCACAGTTGACAGTGCATGCCAGAGCAAAAACCGAACCATGAGGTCGAAGGAATTGTCCGTAGAGCTCCGAGACAGGATTGTGTCGCGGCACAGATCTGGGGAAGGGTACCAAAACATTTCTGCAGCATTCTAGGTCCCCAAGAACACAGTGGCCTCCATCATTCTTAAATGGAAGAAGTTTGGAACCACCAAGACTCTCCCTAGAACTGGCCGCCGGGCCAAACTGAGCAATCGGGGGAGAAGGGTCTTGGTCAGGGAGGTGACCAAGTACCCGATGGTCACTCTGAAGGAGCTCCAGAGGCCTTTTTGGTTGAGTGACCAGACGTAAGCCACTCCTCAGTAAAAGGCACATGACAGCCCGCTTGGAATTTGCCAAAAGGCCCCTAAAGACACTCAGACCATAAGAAACAAGATTCTCTGGTCTGATGAAACCAAGATCGAACTCTTTGGCCTGAATGCCAAGCGTCACATCTGGAGGAAACCTGGCACCATCCCTACATTGAAGCATGATGGTGGCAGCATCATGCTGTGGGGATGTTTTTCAGCGGCAGGGACTGGAAGACGAGTCAGGATCGAGGGAAAGATGAACGGAGCAAAGTACAGAGCGATCCTTGATGAAAACCTGCTCCAGGGTGCTGGGGCGAAGGTTCACCAAGTCTCTGAATGTCCTTGAGTGGCCCAGCCTGAGCCCCGACATGAACCCGATCGAACATCTCTGGAGAGACCTGAAAATAGCTTTGAAGCAATGCTCCCCATCCAAACTGACAGAGCTTGAGAGGATCTGCAGAGAAGAATGGGAGAAACTCCCCAAATACAGGTGGGCCAAGCATGTAGCGTCATACCCAAGAAGACTCGAGGCTGTAATCGCTGCCAAAGGTGTTTCAACAAAGTATTGAGTAAAGGGTCTGAATACTTATGTAAATGTGATATTTCTGTTTTTTTTTTTAATAAATTGCTATAAATTGCTTTTTTTGCTTTGTCATTATGGGTTATTGTGTGTAGATTGATAAGGGGAGGGGAAACAATTTTATCAATTTTAGAATAAGGCTGTAACCTAACAACATTTTGAAAAAGTCAAGTGGTATTTCCCTTACTTGGTTGCCATATTTTGCTTGTATTAACATAGGGCCCCATTCACTCAACTCTCTCCTTCTGTCTGCCAGTCGTCAGTGCTAGGGGCAGGTTTCGGGGACCTGGGCCAGTCTAAGAGGAGTCAGTCCAGTCCGGGGGCCCAGATCTTGGAGCAGCTAAAGGGCCCGGGCCTGGGTCCTCTCCCATCCTCCCAGGCAGCCCCCCCTCCCAGCACTCAGGGGGCCAGTAACACCTCTCTGGGGAGTAGACTCCCAGGGCTAGGAGGAACCGCCCCTGTTCTCCCACCGCCTTCCACTTCAAGCTGGGATATCAAGGTCCCAGAGCCCAGCGCCACATCCTCCTCACACACCTCCCACTTCAGCCGTGAGTAACACAGATTAACCAAAATAATCTATCATTTCAAATACCTGGCATATTTTTTTTGTTAAATGGCCAAGTGTCTGAATGTGGTGGTTGAGTTCGTATGCCTGACTGATCTGTATTTGTGTGTTCGCCCTCCAGGGGACTTTAAGCTGCAGCCTGAGCCATCCCTGGTGCTGAGCCAGCTGGCCCAGAGACACGGCGCCCCCTCTCTGCCCATTGCTCGCCAGCCAAGCCCAGCCCAATCTCCCTCCCCCATCCAGGGAACCCCCCTGGCCACCATCGGTGCCAAGCCTGCCCACAGCGCCGGGCCGGACACTCAAGGCAGCAACTCGCTGCAGCAGCACCGCGTTCCACAGCTAAAGGCCCAGAAACGAAGGATACCTCCCACCTCTAAGGTAAAAGGAACCACAGACAAATATTTCCTCGATTCCCTGTGTGAGGTCAAGGAATCAAGGACAGGAGGAATCAAGGAAAGAATTGGGCTTCACCCAGTGTGTAGGACAGGAATGGTCAACCTTGGCTATCAAGGTTCTTGTTTTAGGCCAGTACAAACACATCTGATTGATCTAATCAAGGTCTTGATTCTTAATTGGTCAATTCCCAGCGTTGAAGAGCACTGCTCTAAATGAAGAAGCTAAGGGTGTTTGAGGGGATTGGCAATCAAGATTAGTAATAATAAAGATGCTGTTTCCCTTCAATGAGTCCCCTCTGAGTAACAGCTTTCCCCTCCACTCCAGATCCCCTCGTCGGCGGTGGAAATGCCTGGCTCTGCCGACGTCCCCGGTCTTAACGTTCAGTTCGGAGCACTGGACTTTGGCTCGGAGGCAGCCCTGCCAGACTTTGGCCCCGTGGAGACGTGTGTCACCGGGGGCTCCAGGGAGTCCACCCCGGCCCCACAGAGCCAGACCAGCCTCTATTCCAATCCCCTCAGGTGGGTCACAATCTCCACCGCGGGTGTATTCTGGGAGGTGAAAGTTACAGACAGAAAAAATAACCAGTTTACATGATTCCACATTTCGCCTTAGACAGTCCGATCTCTTCAGCACAATTTCTTGTGTATATTCTGTTATTTTGCACTCCTGAACACACCCCAGGGGTGGTCAACAGATTGAAGACCATGCTAGCTCACCCTAGAAGTCCATACGAATTCTTCTTATTATACATTTTAAAGTGTCTCGACATAGTTTAACTAAAACCTCCTTCTCGGTTTGTCTCCAGTGAATCTATGAGCACCCCTCTTTCCGTCCCCCTCCCTCTCTCATCCTCTGAGCCTGTCTACCACTCCCCGTCGGTGCCCATGCCCAGCCTGACCCCCTCCTCTATGGGTACAGTCAGCTCCTCCACTCCATCCTCCTCCATCTCCTCCTCGGTGCCCTCCTCCTCTTCCACGTCTCCCTTTGTCTCAGTGGGGAGCGGTTATGACTGTGGGCCTGTGGCCCCTCACTCACACCTGGCCTTCTCCCAGAGTAAAGAGGCACCCGGGCCAATCATGGTGAGTCTAAGTTTGGCTAGTGTAAGCCATAACGAACACACCGCAGGCCAACAGTATTCATTAGGTACCAAATGGAAGAAAACGTCCAGAAACCGGGATAGACTACCTGAACTTGTCCTATAAGAATCGCTTGTTTTTGTGTTCTGTTGCAGAAGGTTTTGGCTATGGTGTGCCCTAATGAACAAGACTCAGGCCTCCCACACAGTGTCCTGGGTTGTGCAATAATGAGACACATCATTTGTTGTGTATGAAATATAAATGATAGATGCATTTCGCAATGTTGGGATAATCAAGTAAAGTTGACATGGGTGAAGAATCCAATGTTTAATTAGTCGTTTGCTCGTCTCAACAGAACGGTCTGAACGGTGTGAGGACGTCTGCTATGGACCGTAAGTTACACATTTCATTCATTCTGTGCTGCTCTTTTTGTCAGTTGACCTCAGGATTTGTGTTTTTTAATTGATTGTTTCCCTCTCTCTCACCAGCTTCGTCAGCCTCCTCTACGCCAAAGCCGGAGTCTCCCTCTCTGAGCATCAGTACCAGCAGTGCCCCTGCCCCCTCTGCCCTCATGCCCTCCTCCATACCCTCCCACAGCTCGGCACTCCTCAGTCTGCCACACGACATGCCCTCTGCCAGCCTGGCACCGCTCAGCAGGTAACACGCACTTGCCTTTACGCACTTGCCTTTACGCACTTGCCTTTACGTGCTTGCATTGACGTGAGTTAGAGACAATTTATACATACAGAATTCCAAGTTTTGCCATTATAGGCTAGAAATGCAGTTACTTTCTTCGGTCAATTTATAGATACTGGATTGTAAATATATCTAAATCAAGAGCAGAAGGCAAATGGGGATATTAAGGACATTCATTAATGTATCTTTCTCTCTCTCTCTCTCCCCCATTGTAGCCATGGCAGCAGTAGTCATTCCTCTCTCACTGTGAGTACTGTTCAACACACAGACACACGCCCGCACACACACGCTTCTTTTAAGAGATACCATACCGAGTACAACCTCCTCTGTAACTAACTCTCTCGGTTTCTCTCACTCTACCTCTCTCTGTGTAGTATACCAGTGTAGACAGTAGTGTGAGCTCTCTGGCACCCTCGTCTGGCTCCTACTCCTCTGCCCAGGCCCCAGCCCAGTCACTCCACCAGGTCAACAGCGGCATGGCTCACATCATGGGCACCATGAGCCACATGAACAGCATGGTCAGTAGCATGGGTGGCAGCGGGCATCACGCCAGCCAAGCACTGGGGCTCAGTGCCAATGGGACCACGGCCCAAGCGAACCTCTCCTCGGCCCCCAGGACCGCACCGCTGCTCTCCTCCTCAACTGGTACACACAAACATGCATGAATATACGCGCGCACGCATACATGTATACACACACCAATACAGTCACTTTCACCTACATATTAAAACACAAACGTAAAGACTATAAGTGAAACTGTAATTCTGTCTAGATAGCAGTGTGTTTTGTTCTTGTGTTTTTCAGGTAAAGCTCCTCCTAACCTGTCTCAGGGGGTTCCCCCACTACTGCCCAACCAGTACATCATGGGCCCAGGAGGCCTGCTGCCTGCCTACCCGGTAACTATTGTGTCTGTTTGTGTGTCACTGTCTCTCCTGGCCTAGTGGTTAGAGCGTTGGGCCAGTAACTGAAAGGTTGCTGGACCGAATCCCCGAGCTGACAAGGTAAAAATCGGTCTTTCTGCCCCTGAGCAAGGCAGTTAACCCACTGTTCCCCGGGTGCCGAAGACGTGGATGTTGATTATGGCAGCCCCGCGCACCTCTCTGGTTCAGAGGGGTTGGGTTAAATGTGGAAGACACATTTCAGTTGAATGCATTCAGTTGTACAACTGACTAGGTTATCCCGCTTTTCCTTTCCCTGCTTTCAAAGTAAAGAAACATATTTTGTTATTTGGGTGTATGATCCATTCAAGTGACTGTATTTGCCATGTGTTCCACAGCAGATCTACGGCTATGAGGACCTCCACATGCTACAGTCCAGACTGCCTATGGTGAGTCTCAATGATTTATATATGCACTGATGACTGACAGGGGGCGCTGTTTTGAAGCCACCTTGCCTCCATCTTGGCACTTGGCACTTCCCCACATATTGTTTTTGTGAGAAATCTATGAAAAAGGACAGGATTTTCATATTAATATGAAAAGTGTATACTAAACTATAAAAAATATTGTATGTCATGTCTCAAAATCGATATCTATCTCACCTCTATATTGTTTTATGTCCTCCGGATTCGAGAAGAAAGATGAGTTCAACAGTGAGCCTGTCAGTTGGCCTTAATTCTCGCACAGCATCCAGCCTAGCTGACGCAAATCTATTTTCCAGATTTGTATTTTTACCACTTTTTTTGTCTGATTTAGTCACCCAATTTTGGCCATCCTACACGGGTAAAAAAAATAAACATAACTTTTGAACGAATTATGATAGAGACATTTTGAACCATTGGTTTTCTTAGAGGATTATCTACACATCATTTTACCAATTGGTCAAAAGATGTGTTTTTGATTGAACACCCTACTCTACTAATTTGTGTACCAGTCTTTTTAGCTAACAGAATGGCCTTTCGACAATCTCAACGTTCAGTATACAGGGGGGGATTTACGGCGCAGTTTCTGATTGGCAGTTAAAAGCAATCTATTTTCCATGACAACGTTATGGAACATGGAGTGCGTGCAAATTTGGCACAATATAGAATTAGAATTTTAAGAAGAACAATTAACAATACCGTTATAACGGGGTGTGGTTATTACCTTGTGAGAAGGCGGTGTCAATGCAAAATCATGTTGTTCAAAGTGGCTAGAAAGGACTACGTATTGAGAGAGAGACAGCGAGAAATAATGATACAGAAAATACTGTATTAGCCCATAAGATTCAATCGAGCTACGTTTGCTTCGGTCGCATCCTATTCACGAGGAAAGAAACGCAAAACTGCCACTTGTCGTCATTCCTCGTGTTTCCTGATCGGGACTTGCTTACATTTTTACAATTGTGTTATGCTCACTTCAGCTATGTTATTTTTCTCTCCTCTAATTAAGAGATGGAATCCAGACAGGATACTTTAGGAAACTTTCTGAATGGACATTAGTTTTTCCAAACTTTCCCCCAGTAATTCAGATTTTTTTTGTTCTTCATTCAATTGAGTCAACGATGAAAGCTTGGTGGTTTTTAATCTATGCGTGAAGATAGTTCAACATGATGTCTGGACGATAAAAGGCTACACTGATCACTCGTGCTTGGCTGACAAACGTCTAGGAAATGTGATCCTAATCATTATTTTTGCGATCCACGTTAGACGTCTCTCCTAATGATAAGGCTACCTGCTGATGTGAGCTGCCGGACAGTGCGCGTGCACTTGAAAATGCGTTTATGGATGAGAACGCGAGTTTGCCATTTCCGATAAGTAGCTCCAGTCCCTGCTTGGCAATCCGTTGCCTAGGTCAACAGCCAGGGTCTCAAATAGGCCTAGGTACTACACTTTTTTATTATTGTACATTTAATTAAACTGACACATTTGGTGATGTTCGTCTTCAATTCATTGGCACATCAGACAGATCCTGTTTTTGTCTCTGGATGAATTGCACAGATGCTGATCGCTTTGATTCAGTGTAGTAGGCAAGGCCTAAAAAAAATATATAACTTACAGATCTGTTCCGTTCTTGCACAATTCAAACTCTGGCATCTTCATTGGCATCTCTCTCTTCCATCCTCTCTCTATTCCTCTTATAGATCCTGAACCAGTAGCCTATCACAATGCATGTCCCAGAAGTAGCAATATATACTGAACAAAAATATAAACGCAACATGTAAAGTGTTGATCCCATGAGCTGAAATAAAAGATCCCAGAGATTTTCAAAATGCACAAAAAGCTTATTTCTCTCAAATGTTGGTGCACAAGTTTGTTTACATCCCTGTTAGTGAGCATTTCTTTTTTGCCAAGATAATCCATCCACCTGACAGGTGTGGCATATCAAGAAGCTGATTAATAAACATGATCATTACAGAGGTGCACCTTGTGCCGGGGACAATAAAAGACCACTCTAAAATGTGCAGTTTTGTCACACAACACAGATGTCTCAAGTTTTTAGGGAGTGTGCAATTAGCATGCTGACTGCAGGAATGTCCACCAGAGCTGTTGCCAGAGAATTGAATGTTCATTCCTTCATTCCATAAGCCACCTCCAACGTCGTTTTAGATCCAACCTGTACTCACAACCGCAGACCATGTGTACCCACACCAGCCCAGGACCTCCACATCCGGCTTCTTCACCTGCGGGATTGTCTGTGGAGGGGTGCCGAGGAGTATTTCTGTCTGAGAGAATGCCAAGAGTGTGCAAAGCTGTCATCAAAGCAAAGGGTGGCTACTTTGAAGAATCTCAAATATAAAATCTATTTTGATTTGTTTAACACTTTTTTGGTTACTACATGATTCCATATGTGTTATTTCATAGTTTTGATGTCTTCACTATTATTCTACAATGTAGAAAATAGTAAAAGTAAAGAAAAACCCTTGAATGAGTAGATGTGTCCAAACTTTTGACTGGTACTGTATAGATTTGGAGGTTTTGCTTGCTGGATATAAAATAAGCTACAGTGTTCACACGGTGAACTGGCGGTGAAGTTTGAATGGCGAGAGCTTCTCTGTTGTGTTTTGATCACATTGGCTGGTGGTAAAAATGCAGTAAAGGGGAATCCGAATCCTTTTTCTCGCACCCAATGTTTATGTTTACAATGAAATGTATTAGGTTAGAATGCCCAATGTTAGAATGTTTCCAATGAAATTGATGAAATAAGTTAGAATGTTTTCCTATCAGTCTAATTTGCATAAACATTGTGATTGGATGATAGCTGTGAGGGTTATCGAATCAGAATCAAATCCTCCGATCTCCTCAAGTTCATTAATGATAAATGTTCATATTTAAAGATAACTGGAAGGCCAGTCTCTTTGGAAAAAAAGAGACAGGAGTGGCAAGCAGTGGAACGTAATAGCTGAACAGAGACTGCAACCAGGCTACTACTCTACTGCCATTCATTCCAATTAGACAGGTTTGGATTTCTATGTTTCTGATCTGGTCTCTCTCTGCGTAAAGCCCTCTTTGCAGGATTACTACGGAATCACATTCCCTGGTCCTGCAGCACTCTCTGGCAGAGATGGGAGCCTCGCCAATAACCCCTACTCAGGTAAGCAACTCTAGCAGCGCTACTGTCAAACCCTTTTTGTCAACTGTTTTGAAACTTTTGGAACTAGGTCCTGGAATTGTAAACTAGCTTGACAATAGTTCCATGACTATGGAGCTGAGGGGGATAAAAAAAAATGGAAAATCGTTCATGTTTATTCTGCTAAAATAGTAACAGGTACGATCACACACCCCTGGGGGACATCTTTACCATGTGTTACGTTTTCCGTAATCTTCCCTCCTCTCCCTTCCTCTGCAGGTGAAGTCACAAAGTTTGGCAGGGGTGACTCCACCTCCCCTGCGCCTAGCAGCTTGTCGGCCCAACAGCAGCCCCAACAGGGCCAGAGCCAAGGGCAGAACCAGGCCCAGCCACAACCCCCCCAGCCCCAGCCTCAAGGCCAACCCCAGGGCCACCACAACAGCCAGCAGCAGCAGGCCTTCCTCCCGCCAGGCTACAGCTACACAGGCCTGCCCTACTACCCCGGGATGCCTGGCGCTGCCTTCCAGTACGGCCACACCATGTTCATGCCCCAGGGACAGGGGCCAGCCAAGCAGCACGGTGTGGGTTTGGGAAACCCCTCAGCCAGCCCCTTCCAGCAGCAGCAGCCCAGCGGCTACGGCCAGCACACCTTCAGCTCAGGTTGGTTACCGTGAGAGAGGGAGACACACACACCAACAATCTAGTTGACCACTGTGGAAAAGAGAGTTATGTTGTTGTTTTGGTCTCAGGGTATGAGGACCTGACCCAGGGCCAAGCAGGAGTAGACTATAGCAAGGGCTATAGCAACTCCTCCCAGAGCCAGGCCAAATCTGCTACTACAGGCCCCGGTAAAGGTACTTCACCCTCCCATTAAATCCCGGTCATCTGACCCCATATCGTTACCATGCTTGAACGGTTCTAACTCTTGTGGTGTTTTTTTAAATGTATTTCTATTATTAAAAATGAGAACTTGCCTGGTGAAATAAATAAATATTGCCATTTCAATGACATCTGATACATTTTTTCATCAGTATTGGGCAAAAGTCATAAGCTGTCCTGATTTTAAGAGGCATTAAGTCATGCTTTTGACTGTGATACGAATGTTTGTCCAACTATTTAAATATTTTATCGTATGCTAGGCGGCATCTCTGTGACATCAGGCAACTCCGGGGTCCCAGAAATCAGTGGAAGTGTTTACAACAAGACCCAGGTGAGATGTTTGTGTTTCAGATTTGTATTTACACTGAACCAAAATATAAACGCAGCAGTTTCTAAGATTTTACTGAGTTACAGTCCATATAAGGAAATCAGTCAATTTAAATAAATTAATTAGGCACTAATCTATGGATTTCACGACTGGGAATATAGATACCCTAAAAAAGAAAAGTATGGATCGGAAAACCACTCAGTATCTGGTCTGACCACTATTTGCCTCATGCAGCGCATAGAGTTGATTGTGGCCTGTGGAATCTTGTCCCACTTCCTATTCAATGGCTGTGCGAAATTGCTGGATATTAGCGGGAACGGAAACGCGCTGTTGTACACATCGATCTAGAGCATCCCAAACATACACAATGGGTGACATGTCTGGTGAGTATACAGGCCATAGTAGAAATGGGACATTTTCAGCATCCAGGAATTGTGTACAGATCCTTGCGACATGGGGCTGTGCATTGTCATGCTGAAAAATGAGGTGATGGCGGATAAATGACGCTACAATGGGCCTCAGGTTCATTTATGTGATCTTTTATTTCAGCTCATGAAACATGGGACCAACACTTTACATGTTGCGTTATTTTTTCCATTGTACATCATTACGATACCCATTAGTCCATATCTCCCCGGGATCATACACTAACACAATACTCTATCAGTTATGATTTCAATTCTAGTCCTTTGCCAGAGCTTAACTGTGTTATGGTATTTTTTTTCCAGATAAATCTAATCACTGACCTTGACTTTGCTCTCCAATTGTCTGTTTCCAGTCCTTTGATAAGCAGGGTTTCCATGCGGGGACTCCCCCTCCTTTCAACCTGCCTTCGGCTATGGGGGGTCCTGGAGGGGCCCCGGGTGGCTACGCTCCCGCCCCCTTCCTCCACATCCTGCAGCCTGCCCACCAGCAACCCCACTCCCAGATGCTGCACCATCATCTGGCCCAGGACGGACAGGTAACACCTCCACCCAGTCTACAACCTTGTGTTAACATGCCACTGGTGGGCAATCCTACCCTGTGCTTGTAGGCTTTTGTTCCAGCCAAGCAGTAACACCTGATTCTACTCAAGACTGATTTGGTTAATCAGTTTTATTTCAACAAAAGCCTGCACCCACACTAGCCATCACTTTGCCTACCTCTGGTTTGCATGTCTATATCAGTGTGGTGACACTGTCCTCTGTCTCTGTATGCAGGGAGGTCCTAGCCAGCGAGGCCAGTCTAGCAGCATGCAGCAGAAGAGCCAGGTCAACAAGTCCAGCTACGGCAGCTCCCCATACTGGGGCAACTGACAGGGCTGTGTGTGTACACACTGCATCATGCCCAATCAGACCAGAGGGGGGGGGGGCAAAGTATTTTACAACACCAGGCTAAAACACACTAACACCCCCCTCCTCACTCATTATTCCCCTTTAAAAATGTATGGCTGTTGTATGTAAAATATATTTATGTATGTATTTGTAGGACATGAAATTTGGTTTAGATTTTTTTTGAAGGATGATAGGAATCAAATATCATGGAAGTAATTATGAAGTTGAATATACAGTACTTGAACAAGCGTGGTGTGGATGATTTTTGTATGCACACACAAACCTGATGTACATTACGGCTAAGCATAATTTTTCACACTTCTATTGAGGGTACTTTGATAGCTTGTAATTCCCACCTTTTATACAGCGAGCTCAAAGTATTGGCATAGAGGAATTGTCTCGTTACTTCAGATTTGAAATGACTACGATTAGTGCAAATTCTCAGATTTAATCTGAGGGTATTTTCCCCCATATTCCTAGCACACATTTACATCAAGCTTGTGATTGAAGCTGTCGTTGTATTGATCTCACTGCAATTGGTTTATAGAAAACATTCCAGTGTGGTGTCACAGGTGAAATCGTGCCCACTTAATGATCTGACCTTATTTTCACCCGAAAGGCATATTCTTGATACCACGTGTAGAACAATGTGCACAGAAATGCATAATTGATTTGCCACTAGATGGCAGCAACGAGCAGTTGACTGAACCATTGCACCAAGACTGCCCAAATGTTCATAAATTGTGCACTCAATAGCATGTTAATTTAAGCTTCCTGCCCATGTCTTGGGAAAATGTGAGGTTAGATGCTTTCATGTCATCATTAGCTGCATTCAGCGAGAGCTCGTTTACATACAGGGCAGCAAGCGGGATCTATTTCAGTGTTTCACCAGTTTCAAACCATTCAGATTGATAAAGTAAGGAACGCATAACTGGTTTAGACAACTATCCCCCTTTACATCAAATTGGCTGGAATTATTTCAGAGACGTGAGAAATGGTTGAAAGCACATTTATATTGAACAGATTTGATAGAAAATGTCCATGAAAGTATTTACATACAAGTGTGATGATTATTACATTAACATCAATGCACTGAGCTGAATATTCACCTCCTGTGTAGTACGTTGAGGCTAGGGAGCCGAAAGACTCAAATTGAGAAACTTGATTACACAAGCCAGTTGGCTTACAACCTCTTACATCCAAAGCTAAAAAATAAGATGGCAACAAAACTGTACAGAACTTTAAAAAAAAACAATAGAAGTTTAAGCCAAATATCGGCTATTCAGTCTTTTTTCTTCCTCTTCTTTTTCTTCTCAGTCTGGGGGGTTTCTGGAGCCTCCTCAGCCACTGGCTCCACCTCCATTGCCTCACACTTTCGCTTCTTTTTCTTCTTGGCCGGAGCATCTCCGTTCTCTGCTGCTGAAGCCTCTTCCTCCATTTGAATGGCCTCGGCTACCGGCTTCTTTTTCTTCTTCTTTGCCTCGCCGTTCTCAGTCGCCTAAAGACATAGATCATTACATTAGGATGTTTCAGAATTACTCCATGGTCTACGCTCATTTCCGTATGGAGAGTTGTAATGTCCGACTCACTTCAGTGATTTGGGCCACTGTAGGGGACCAGCCAATGGTTCGGAGTCAAGTTAGTTTAGCATGTCGTACACTGAGACAGAACCATGTGGAAGGGTCAAATCTCAAATCAAAACATGCCTTCAGTTAGACTGGACAGCTGAAGCAATAATTACCCCTGCCTCGCCATCACCCGCTTCCTCTTCGCCGTCACCAGTGGAGAGGGCTGCCAGCTTTTTCTCCCGCTTCCTGCGTTTCTTCTCCTTTTTTGCCAATTTGATCTTTATCTCAGCTGCCACCTCTCCGGCCTAGGAGGGGGGTAAGCAAAACAGCATGGTTATACTTCTAGGAGACTAGCCACTTAGGGCTGCTAGAAGCAGTGGAGATGTGCTTTAGTGCAGTGTCAGGCTCATTAAATCAGTAAACCCCCACATGTGAGTCAGGGAAAATGTTGTCATCACTCACAGCAAATAAGCTAAACATCTACGGGGAAAGTACTAAAATCATGCTCACAAAACGGATCCCATTTCAATGTCAGCGCACCTGTATAACAGCCTCTTTCATGACGTCCAGGTTCTTGCGAGGCGCTTCTCCGGTCTCGTAGAACGAAAGGCGCTCCTCCACCTGGTCACGCAATTTGTCACCAAACACACAGGTGGGCACATCTGTCAGATTGGAAAGAAATTCAATTACACCATTTGCCAGCAGGGGGAACCAGCAACAATACTCAAGACCTTGGATTTGCTCAGTAGTTAACTCATCACCATCATACACCCGGAGGTGGATTACTGTTGACGAAAAATAAGAACATCATCGCAAATAATGGCAGACGGGACATAGTGAACAGGCCATGAAACAACCCTTTTCCATCACTCACCAGAAAAGGCATCAATTCTTGAGGCGATTGTGCACTTATTGGCCAGGTAACGGGAGATACGCCCCTTGTTCTTGGCTGCAGCACGACCAATGAAGGTTGAGTGGAAGATGAGGCCATACTTGGGGGTGTTGCCACGCGTCTTCAGAGCCCTGTGTGCGGGAAATGGCTGTTGGGTTACCAGTTTAAGTTAACTTCGCTATGGAAACAAATGTTTCCCCAACAGGTAAGTGTTGATTACGCAGTTTGTATTTGGATTTCCTAATTCGAACGAAAGTACAGCCATAACCCATTTATCATGGCCCAAGACTAGAACAAAGTGCCAAGTAATCTACCTCTTAGTGCCCTGGGCGGCTGCTCAGACTGTGGGGGTGCGTAACGGAGAGAGAGATCACCCCGAGGCGGTCACACCCAGTCACCCTTCTCTGCTCCGCCCCAGCCCTGCCATCACAGCAGCCGCCAGTTTCCCCAGCAGGGAGGGGGTGCCCCAGTACCTGAACAGGGCCTTCTCAGCACCCAGGATCTGCACAGTTGAAGCTGGGTACTTGGCCAGGTTGGTTAAGCTGCCGGCGTGGGAGATCAGGCGTGCTCCCACCTAGGGGGAAGAGACGACATGTCAGAAGTTGGCCGGTGAACATGTCACTGGTCGCAGAGGTGTCAGGGACAGTCAGCACCGATGGAAGACTCAACATTACGAGTTCAGGGGATTGACAGATTTGGTATAAACATCATTTGGTCCCGTTAGTGTCAAGTGGACAGTCGTAAGGTCACTACATACCACATCTCCTATGAGTGCGGCCAAGTTGGGGGCCACCTGGCCCATCTTGGAGTGAAGGTACTCCTGGAGCTCCAGCCTGTAGGCAGCCAGTGAGACCACGCGGTTAGAGAACCGCTCAATGTTGATCAGGTCAATGGGAGAGATGTCCATGCCTACAGAAAAGACCGAGCGGCAACGTTGATACCAGGGACACGAGCGTTCATTGTACAAACACCAGTGAAGACTGAAATATACATTTTGTATCTCCCGACAGGATCCACAGGAAGGATTTGAGCCTTCACTACAGGTTTATGAGAGAACTACAATAATCTACCCCTCTGTGTTGGTCATATAGGACACCTCAAAGTCCTAGATGGGCAAAAAAGGGGTTGTTTTTAATACATGCATATAATAGACAGTGTGGGACATGGCTACTGACCCATGGAGCTGCGGGAGGCCTCCAGGATGGACTGGGCCTTGGCACTGTCCATCACCACCTCTTCCATGCTCTCCAGACTTTCTTCACTCAACTCCTTCCGGTTGCCAATCAGCTGGGTCATCTTGCAGTATGTAGAGTTGTCCGTCACTATCTTGATCAGCTCTGGGAAATGGTAGCCATACCACTCACTATAAACCAGAACGGGAATGAGGGAGCAGAAGTTGGGAATGTTTGGAAAATCAAAACCACCAGGTTGAGTGCATAATTTACATTTATACTGAGGGACCGTCAGCACCGATGGAAGACTCAACATTACGAGTTCAGGGGATTGACAGATTTGGTATAAACATCATTTGGTCCCATTAGCAAGTGTGTCAGTGGATGGTTGTTGGTCTACTACTACGTACCACATCTCCTTTGAGGGAGACTTAGTAATCAAAGCAGCTGTACCTACCGCACACGCATGGAGAAGGTGTTGATGTCCTTGTCCAGCTGGTCAAGAAGGGCAATGGACTGGATGATCATGTTGTCGGACCTGTTGACATTGAACTTGACCTTGGCCCTGGAGTAGCTGTGGCCCAGCCCCAGCTGGGCCTTGGAGGCAGCCTGGGCAGTCAGCCCCTTCACCAGGGAGTGGAAGTGGAGACGCACACCTTCAGGTGAGAACAGTAAGTGACTGTGAGTATGCACGGGGTGGTATTTTCACAACCTGGGTCATTGGCACTGGCGGCCGTTCAGATTTTCAGTATAAACCGTCACGAGGGTCAGGGATTGATAATCTTGACATCACCACAGGCCAGACATCCCCAGCTGCACACTGTCTACTGGTCAACATAAATGATGACCCCCCCCCCACCACAATAACTTGTACTGTAGCCCAGTTGAGTACTCACCTCTCAATATCTCTGCCACCACCCCTCCAGTCTGGATGGCCAAGCCCAGCTCTTCTTGCAGAGCTCCTCCTATCTTGGCATCACCTACCCCCAGCATTGCCTTCTTCTTGCCCCCTATTGGAAGGTTAGTCTCCAGGAACAGCTTCAGGTCAGCATGGACCACACCTGAAACAATTACAACAATTTGAATTATAGACTACAAATAAGAGTACTATTTTATAGACTACAAATAAGAGTATTATTAGTTGGGGGTGTGTTAACATACTGGCTAATGCCATCTGGTATAATTAATATAGCCAGGCCCAGAAGTTCAGGTTTGATGATTGGTGTCAGCACAGTCATTCAGAGGATTGACAGATTTTTGTATAACATCATTACATCTGAGCTTGGATTACAATTGAGTAAACGAAATAAAGCAACCAACTCACCTTCTGATATGGCATTAATATTATCTAGAGCAGCCTGGGCCGACTTGAACGGGAAAAAAGCAGCTAGGCTCACCATGCCATTGAATTTCCCAATGTTTAGAACGCAGTCTTCAACCTGGGGAGAGGGCGTAAAGATTAACTCCCCAACCGTCAACGAATATGGGTAAACCTGCGTCAAATGTCATCATATTTGTGGATGAATTGTTTATTCGTACCTGAGGCAAAAGCATGCCAATCTCTTCCACCTCCTTAACAACGAAGAGCGCATACCCTGCTGCATGTTCGAACAGCACATGCAACAGCACCTGTGGAAGAGATACGCATTAGGTTATTAAACTTTATATAAACTAGCTACATATTAAATACGACAGAGAAAGAAAAAAAATCATGACTGAAACCAAATTATTAAATCACTGTGGAGGTAGCGAAACGCGTTATTAACTTGCTTAAACACCAGACGTGGGCGATAAAGCGCTGCTGCACGCGTGTATGCAGCCATGATGGAATTATCCACGTGGTGCGTAAAATTACAGCAAATGGTCAAATTAAACAATGTTAGGCAAGAATAGTCATTCACAAGTGGACGACACAGCCGATGTGATATGATACAGGTAATTGATAGTATTTGCCAAAAAGTAGCGTGAGCCTCGTTTAACTCCCGTGCCAAATGCTTTACCAAGACGAGCGCCAAGCCACGTGTTGTATGGGACCAACACGCAGTAACCTTACGCACTTTGTAAAGGGAGCTAAATTAGACGCTTACCGTGTATCACAAACGTTCATAAACGTGTGTTGCGTTATCTATTTGCTTAATATGTTCATTAATTGATAGTCACCCATTTCCTTTCGCAAAATCAGAATTTTCACTGAGACAGAGGCCTACCATCGAGGCTGCCAACATCCATTTCCCCCACCTCTCTGCTGGGAGCACTAGCGAACGTTACCCACTGTAGTTCGCTAGTAATTACTGCATACAATAGTTACATGTTTTACTATGACACATTACGCAATCACTTAACTTGCTAGCTCGTCAACTTCCCACCCTGAAATTGAATCTATATGCCAAATAAGTTAGCTAGTTAGCTTAGCTAGTTCAGCGCTGAAAATTGTAGTTTTGCCACGAACATCATATTTTCCTAAGCATGTGTAACCACGAATAGTAGTTATTTCTTGGTGTTTAAATGGTTAAACATCCAAATGTCGTGCAAAAAGATCAAAATATTACCATGATTGCAAAATATCAGCTGCGACACGCTGGACGTGTCCTTTCCTCTGCTGCACGACTGTAGAAAGACTTCACTTGCTTTCCAACACCCAGCCACATGACTGAAGTACCGTGGGGTCGACTTTGTATCGCGAGATTAATGAATTTAGCATAATGTCGGGCACCACTTGTTGATTGATTTGTGAGTTGGGATTTATGTATACGGTCTGTGGTTGGGATGCTGCGAGGTTTACCATGGGCTTTATGCATGATTGCAATGGGTTGTTATATAATGTAGTATAGCCTATGTGTACTAAATGTACTAACCATTCTGATTACTGGCTTCCAAGTAGTCCTATATACCCTGTTTATTCCAGGCACTACAGACTTCCAGGTACAGTGCATTCGGAAAGTATTCAGACCCCCTTGACTTTTTCCACATTTTGTTACATTACAGCCTTATTCTAAAATTTATTAAATAAAAACATTTGTCTCATCAATCTACACACAATACCCCATAATGACAAAGCAAAAAACGTTTTTTATAAATTTTTGCAAATGTTTTAAAAATAAAAAACAGAAATGTCACATTTACATAAGTATTCAGACCCTTTACTCGGTATTTTGTTGAAGCACCTTTGGCAGCGATAACAGCCTTGAGTCTTCTTGGGTATGACTCTACAAGCTTGGCACACCTGTATTTGGGGAGTTTCTCCCATTCTCTGCAGGTCCTCTCAAGCTCTGTCAGGTTGGATGGGGAGCGTAGCTGCACACCTATTTTCAGGTTTGATCAGGTTCAAGTCTGGGCTCTATCTGGGTGACTCAAGGACATTCAGAGACTTGTCCCAAAGCCACTCTTGCGCTGTCTTGGCTGTGTGTTTAGGGTCGTTGTGCTGTTGGAAGGTGAACCTTTGCCCCAGTCTGAGGTCCTGAATGCTCTGGAACAGGTTTTCATCAAGTCTTTCTCTACTTTGCTCTGTTCATCTTTCCCCCGATCCTGACTAGGCCCAGCCCCTGCCACTGAAAAAATTCCCACAGCAAGATGCTGCTACCACCATGCTTCACTGTAGGGATGGTGCCAGGTTTCCTCCAGACGTGACACTTGGCATTCAGGCCAAAGAGTTCAATCTTGGTTTCATCAAATCAAATTTGATTTGTCACATGCACCGAATACAACAGGTGTAGACCTTACCGTGAAATGCATACTTACAAGCCCTTAACCAACAATGCAGTTTTAAGATGAGTCAAGAAAATATTTACAAAATAAACTAAAATAAAAAATTAAATATTAGAAAAGTAACACAATAAAATAACAATACTGAGGCAATATACAGGGGGTACCTCTACCGAGTCAATGTGCAGGGGTACAGGTTACTCGAGGTAATTTGTACATGTAGGTAGGGGTTATGTGACTATGCATAGATAATAAACAGTGAGTAGCAGCAGTGTAAAAACAATGGAGGGTTGGGTCAATGCAAATAGTCTGGTAGGCCATTTGATTAATTGTTCAAGCAGTCTTAAGGCTTGGGGGTAGAAGCTGTTAAGGAGCCTTTTGGACCTAGACTTGGCACTCCGGTATCGCTTGCCGTGCGGTAGCAAAGACAACAGTCTATGACTTGGGTGACTGGAGTTGTTGACAATCAGACCACATAATATTGTTTCTCATGGTCGCAGAGTCCTTTAAGTGCCTTTTGGCAAACTCCAAGCGGCCTGTCATGTGCCTTTTACTGAGTGGCTTCTGTCTGGCCTGAAGGGTGGAGTGCTGCAGAGATGGAGCTTTGTCAGAGTGACCATTGAGTTCTTGGTCATCTCCCTGACCAAGGCCCTTCTCCCCCTATTGCTCAGTTTGGCCGGGCATCCAGCTCTAGGAAGTCTTGGTGGTTCCACATTTCTTCATTTAACAATGATGAAGCCACTGTGTTCTTGGGGACCTTCAATGCTGCATACATTTTTTGGTACCCTTCCCCAGATCTGTGCCTCGACACAATCCTGTCTTGGAGCTATAGAGACAATTCCTTCGACCTGGTGGCTTGGTTTGCTCTGACATGCACTGTCAACTCCGGGACCTTATATAGACAGGTGTGTGCCTTTCCAAATCATGTCCAATTTATTGAATTTACCACAGCTGGACTCCAGTCAAGTTGTAGAAACATCTCAAGGATGATCAATGGAAAAAGGATGCACCTGAGCTAATTTTCGAGTCTCATAGCAAAGGGTCTGAATACTTATGTAAATAAGGTATTTCTGTGCTAAAATGTTTTTTTTTTTTTTGCTTTGGTTGTGTGTAGATTGATGAGGAAAATGTTTTATTTAATCCATTTTAGAATAAGATGGTAACGTAACAACATTTGGAAAGTGATAGGGTTGGAATACTTTCCAAATGCACTGTATATAACCCCCCAGGACAGCGACAAAAACTGTTGAATTTCAGCACCATGCTGGACACTGGGTTGGGTTAGTGGGAGCTAAAGATTCTGCGATTCTAACACTGTCTACTGATTGTCAACACTTGAAATGAAGTGGATAATTCAAATAGAAGCAAGTGTCTTTTAATCCATTAAAAAAAATCTTAATATGCATTTTGACAAACATGCAGAAAAGTTACCTAGTGCTTTACACTGTGCATATGCTATGAGATAACACAAATATTTATTTACAAACAGACATGGCCAAATCATGGGCAAATTAAAACCCTTGTCGCTGTCATATGAAAGAACTTTACACCACCGAATTACCATTTCATTCATTACATTTCTATGACTGCAACAACCAACAGTTGTTCTTTATTTTAAACCCAAAGTTACAAGCTAACTGTCAATGATGGAAAAAATAATGTCCCATTCAACTTTTCCATCATTCAAATTCAGTCATGAAAATGTAATAGAAAAGGCTGTGAAACAAAATACCCTCCAACATAAGGAATTGTACCTTATCCAAGACTATGCAGGATTTTCAGCTGGCACTGGACTACTAGTAACCGCAAGGGACACGGATGAGTCCATTAATGAGTCCATTACCCCAAAAGCTGGGTAGAGGGGCTCAGTGAATGTGGCCTGGAATGTGTACAGGTGGGTCATGGTGTCAGAGGAGACACTGTAGACGGACAGAGTGCCATCTGGCCAGTCCAGATACACTCCTACTCTTTGGGGATCAGGTCTGGTGGTTGGGTAAAGAATATGATTCTCTTTATTATTGTGGCGGGCAAGGTAACGGTTCTTTTCTTCGAAGAACATACACCAAGACCTGTCATTGGCTCCCAGCTTACAATCTGTTGCCTTTCCCCACCTGCTAATACATTTATATGCCACTCCTATGTCACAATTCCCAATGAAATCTGCCTCCCAGTAATGCCGTTTGGTCAGAGGCGCTCTACACAGCACCTGTGGCATTTCCTCAAATCTCTGTGGGTTATCAGGATATGTCTGTTCTTCATCCACCCATGTTAGCTTTCTGTTTTCTTCAATCAGTGAGAAAAAATTGTTTGCTGTGTTTGGGTCCAGAGTGACTTCAGTGGCATCTGGAGAAGCAAGAGAAGTCAAAGGAGAGAGAATCTTATCATAACCAGTGGGTCAATAGCAGTTGTATTGAATTGCAATATCATTAGCAAAGACACTTACACTTCTTAAGCAGCTCCGGTTTAAACCACAAATCTATTTCAAATATATTGTAATTCTAGGTAATATTTCATAGAAATCTGGAGAGAGTGGGACCCAAGACAAGTTTTGCACATTTAGCATACTTGAGTTTATCCAGCACACAGCCATGACAGCGCAGGGGTGGCTTCGGGACAAGTCTGAATGTCCTTGAGTGGGCCAGCCAGACCCCGGACTTGAACCCAAGCTAACATCTCTGGAGAGACCTGAAAATAGCTGTGCATCAACGCTCCCCATCCAACCTGACAAAGGTTGAGAGGATCTGCAGAGAAGAATGGGAGAAACTCCCCAAATACAGATGGGTCGAGCTTGTAGTGTCATACCCAGGCCCTTCTCCCCCTATTGCTCAGTTTATCCGGGCAGCCAGCTCTAGAAAGAGTCTTGGTGGTTCCAAACTTCTTCAATTGAAGAATGATGGAGGCCACTGTGTTCTTGGGGACCTTCAATGCTGCATACATTTTTTGGTACCCTTCCCCAGATCTATGCCTCAACACAATCCTGTCTCGGAGCTCTACGGACAATTCCTTCGATCTCATGGCTTGGTTTTTACTGTGGCATGCACAGTCAACTGGGGGACCTCATAGACAGGTGTGTGCCTTTCCAAATCATGTCCAATCAATTGAATTTACCAAAGGTGGACTCCAATCAAGTCGTAGAAATGTCTCAAGGATGATCAAGGGAAACGGGATGTACCTGAGCTCAATTTCGAGTCTCATAGCAAAGGGTCTGAATACTTATGTAAATAAGGCATTTCTGTTGTTTAAAAAAAACTTATTCTAAAAACCTGTTTTCGCTTTGTCATTATGGGGTATTGTGTGTAGATTTTTTATTTATTTAATACATTTTAGAATAAGGCTGTAACATAACAAAATGTGGAAAAAGTTAAGGGGTCTGAATACTTTCCGGAGGCACTGTATAACACAAGTTTTAAAAAGTATTATTGTGAATATTATATTTCTGTAAATGTAGGCATCTCTTCCTTTGTCCCCATGTATTTCCCACCTCAGTATCTCCAGTTTACAGTGTGGATTTCCCAGTCCAGCAGAGAGCATCTTCATTCCTGAATCCTGTAGATCATTGCTACTTACGTCCAGCTCTCTCAGGGGAGAGGAGTTTGAGCCGAGAACTGAGCCCAACGTGTAACAACATGTTTCTATCAGAGAACACCGACTCATCCTAAATGAGAAATGATGATACATAAAGACATAACACAAGATATAACAAGATATTAACAGGTTATGTAAAAAAAAGTGAGAACAAAATCACAATCATTCTGCAGACCTCAGTTTCTCCAGTTTACAGTGTGGATCCTCCAGCCTAGCAGAAAGCAACACAATGCCTGAATCATTCAGTCTGTTGAAACTCAGGTCCAGGTGTTTTAAGGCCCAACCGGTAACTTCTGTGCCCCCTGTGGTAATACAATAAAATACAAAAATGATTAAGGATGAAAACTAAACTACACAACGACACAAAAAGCAATCAAAGGCCAATGTATGGCAACCATTGCACAGTTCACAAGGCATGCATCAGGCAATACTTTCGACACAAAATTCAACTTACAGATTGCGGCTGTAGGTGGTGAGCTCACTGGCATTAGAGCAGTAATCATAGACGTACAAGACGTTTCTGTGAATTTACAGCTTGAGAGTCTACAAAGAAAGAGACATCAAGTGATTAAATACAGGTCGTCTTACTCTATTGTTGATTTATTTCAGCAAAGAAAGCATCTGTGTGAAGTGAACATGAACACAAAGCATGTACACATTTAATGACATGCTTTCATTACTGGGCGTGTCCATTACGGTTTGATTTCTCAAAACATGGTCTCAGGGTAACAATTTGAAACTTTGTTGAACAGTTTGTTAGTCACTCTTTGGGTTGTTATCATGATATCCTATCTGGACCTCTCCAAAATAACTGACCTTAGTGTTTACAGTGTGGAGGTTTCAATCCAGCAAAGAATAACATCTCTTTGTCATGAAACGCAATATTACTCAGGTCCAGGTCTCTCAGGGGTGAGTCTGCAAACTGGAGAATGGAGGCCAACAATTCAAAGCACTGACTTGTGAGTACAATGCCAGACAATCTGCAAGAATAGAGAAAATACAACTCATATAACCTGTGATGTTATGTTACGTCAGGGTCTCTTAAACACTGTATTGTGAATTATTTGGATTTTCCAGGTAAGCCATTGAGAAATTAAATCCCAGTGCTTCTAACTAAAAAGGTATACAAAAAAGGCCCTCAGCATTGCAAAAATGTCAATTTATGATAATACAAATCTGAACAAGTTGCATATCATAAAAATAGGATAAATACTTATTTATAAGGATGTGGTATGTGTGAATTCTGCATTAATACTTGCATTGCCTTTCTGCGGTTTCTCACAACTGGAAGCAGTCTCAGATGACCTGTGATACCTGTCTTGTAATTATTTATGTCCAACTCATCCAGCACCTCCTCTGACATTTGAAGCATATAAGCCAGTGCTGAGCAATGAGTAGCCGACAGTTTCCGACTGTTTCTGATCAATTTTCTGACTTACGATACTTTAGAATGTCTTCTTGTACTGAATTGTCTTTCATCTCAGTCAAACATTGGAGAATGTTGATGAATCTTTCAGGTGAGTAATCCCCTAATAAAACATCCTGATCCCTAAAATATTTTCTCATTTTCTCAACAGACTCCGAGCCATTCTCACTTTGTGGCAGGAGGCCTTGTAAGAGTTTCTGAGTAGCATCCAGTGAGATGCCAACAAGGAATCGGAGAAACAGGTCCAGGTGTCCATTCTTTCTCTGCAAGGCTTTAACAACTATCATCTGCAGAAGCCCGTGCAAGGAAAGCTCATCCAAGGGGCATAATTTTGGCTAATTTTTCAGGAAAGGCTCCAGCTCCTTGACGTTCTTTGTTACACAACAGTGGAACACGTACAGAGCAGCAAAGAACTCCTGGATACTCAGATGCACAACGCAATATACCTTCTTTTTGTACAACACAGACTCTTCTTTAAAGATTTCTGTGCACAACCCACAGTACACTGCAGCTTCACTGACATCAATGCCATACTCATTCAGGTCCTTCTCATAGAACATGAGATTGCCTTTGTTTAGGTGCTCAAATGCTAGCCTCCCCAGTTTTAGAATGAAGTCTTTACGTGATTCCAAGATCTTCTGTGCATCTGCCTCATTTCACCCCTGATACTTTTCATTTGCCAGGTTTGTCTGAATGAGTAGAAAGTGAGTGTACATCTCAGTCAGAGTTGTTGGGATATCTCCAATCTCATTTGTCATCATCATTTGTACAAGGACTTGGGAAGAAATCCAACAGAAGACTGGTATGTGGCACATGATGTAGCAACTCCTTGATGTTGTAAGGTGTGAGATTATTGTGCTGGCAAGGTTCTCATCACTTATTATTTTCCTGAAATATTCCCCTTTCTGTGGGTCATTGAAACCCCATACTTCGGTCACCTGGTTGATGCACTTACGGGGAATCTGATTGGCTGCTGCTGGTCGTGATGTTATCCAGAGGAGAGCTTTGGGAAGAAGATTCCCCTTGATAATGTTTGTAAGCAACACATCCACTGATGAGGTCTTTGTAACGTCAGTCAACCTCTTGTTTTTATGAAAATCCAATTCAAGTTGGCTTTCATCCAGACCATCACAGATGAACAGAACTTTACAAACAGCAAATGTCTTTGTGTCTTCTATCTCTGCAAGTTCAGGGTGGAAGTCATTCAGAAGTTCAGAAAGACTGTACTGGTCATCACTGGTCATCTTTGATCAAATTCAGCTCACGGAAAGGAAGAACAAAGACGAAATCCACATCCTGATTGGCTTTTCCTTCTGCCCAGTCTAGGATGAACTTATGCACCGAGACCGTTTTTCCGATTCCAGCGATGCCTTTGGTCATTACAGTTCTGATGGGTCGGTCTTTTCCTGGTAAGGGTTTGAAGAGGTCATTGCAGTTGATTGGAGTGTCTGTTGCTTTTTTCCCTGGGGATCTTTTTTCAATCTGCCACACTTCATGTTCATCATTCACCCCTCTCTACGTCATAAAATTCACAACATAATACTACATGTTCAACCGTTTATTTTACCATACGCCCATCTCACATACCAGTACCATGGTTCCCTATCAATTTCAGAATAATTCAATACCATATGTCCTAATCTCATCCTAGACAAGATAACGTCCTCTTTTCTGTTCCCATTACATTTTCTCGTACAGATTTCCTTGTTCTATAAAACTGTCTCCCCTTCACCACTTGCATCCCATTGCCTCTGACAACAATCCAACAGTGTTTGATATGAATGTTTTACTCTCCTCTCCCTAATTGCACCTGTAGGCCTATATCCACAAAATAATTTTTCATTGCTTTCTTTGCTATTTTATCTACTATATCATTCCCATTGACTCCTTTATGAGCAGGAATCCAACAAAACTGAACCTCTATCGCATTTCTTGTTAACACAAACGACATCATCATTATTTCTATCCATAAATCCTCACGTTCCATTTTCCCAGATCTTAGACTGCACAAAACTGATGTAGAACCTGAACATATTACTGTTCTTCTTGGTTGCCCCTCCTCTAGCCATTGCAATCCAACAATTATAGCAACCATTTCTGTTGCATATACAGATAAATAATTTGTTGCATGGATTAACATTGAACTCAGGAATACACCTGCTCCAGTCTTCCCATTCATGGAATCCTTTGAACCATCTGTGTATACTGCCAAGCAAGAATAAAACTGGTTACCAATATATTGATCCACTATTGTTCCTATATTTTCTTTAAACCACTGTTTATTTTCTTTGATCAGGCTAAGATTAACATATGGCTTTGTATAAAACCATGGTGGCACATTTCCTATTGCCACAGATGGCCCTATATCAAGGTACCTGAGTCCATATTCATCTACCCTTTTCCTAATCTCTGGGCCAAATCCCCTCTTTTGATATTGTTTATATACCGAGCAGTCTTCCAATACTACTAGTGTAGGATGATCTGCCTTGAACGTTTCTTTAACAATGTGCATTAGAAAGAGGCAATTATTTAACTAGAGTTTAGTAAACCGAGCAATGCATAAATAGTCGCCTCTTTACAAAGGCACATTTTTAAAACTGTTTCAAATGAAATCACGCTGCCAGATTACAATAAGATTAACGAGTTCTGCAATCTGCACAATGTTTTTGCACTATGAAAATGTTGCCCTCAATCTAGTACCTTCCAATTATCACAGTCAAACTAAATACTTATGATACTTCTTACTCATTAGCTACTCTACAAGGTAAAATGTTCATTGAAATGTCTTTCTTGTTTCCGTAGTTTTCATCATCAAAAAAAATAATAATTCAATTAAGTTTCATTTTTTGTTGATTTAAATGCATTATGAGTGGATGTGGGAGAAACACCATAAAGTGTCCTCCAAGTTTGTGTGGTAGTGCGCTTCAGAAAGGATGTGTTTTTAGGTCTCCGGACACTGAGGACTGGCATTGTGGATGACCTCCAACTCACTGCAGAGAGAGTGAGAGGGAGGAAGGGAGAGCGTTTTAACCACAATTGAGCACACACACACACACACACACACACATACACACACACACACACACACACACACACACACACACACACACACACACACACACACACACACACACACACGACAAGGGTAGCACTTTATGATAACACCTGGTAATAAAACATTTGATGGATTAGTAAATAGTTTATTCATCATTAATTAAGCTATTCCTACATTTAAAAATGTATTAAACTATTGTATTAAACTAACAATACGGACAAAACACAGAATGTTAAAGAAAATGTACTTTCTTTGCTACATCTGGAAAATGTAAATAAAATGTGAATATTTCCTTTAACATTCGGGCTGGGCTCTATTTTAACAAACCTAACGCAATGGTAATTTTATGTGCTATAGGTTTGGGGTGGGGGGGTGTCAGGAATATTTTAGCTATTTTCACAACCAAAATTATGCTCGCAGTAGCTGAGACAGGGATTTGCTCAGGGTGTACCCTATAACCTATGTACATGCTAAGAACGTCACAAGCTATAGAAGGCAGATATTAAATATTTTGGGTTGTGTCATGTGGGTTGCTTGTTGTTATGCAACATTTACTTATTTATGTTCTAGTTTCACCTATTTTCGTCATTTTTTTGAGGAAAGAGGTTTTTATGGCTCACATCTCTTCCTGGCAAAGAGTTTTTTAACTACTACTGTTATTGTACCCCTTATGAAAAAATATTACAGTCAGAGTCTAAGTTAGCAGCAAATACTGCGTCCAAAATAACACTTTTTTTTACTGCAGTCATTTTGCAGTGTAACTGTAGTATGAGTGCAGTATAACTGCAGTTATTCTGAAATTACTGCGTCCAAATTATCACAGTCGACTGCAGTTACTGCACTTTTACTGCCGTTTCTGCAATCTCTGTTTTAAGGGATCGGTCAGTAGGTTGGTCAAATGAGTCTGTCAAATGACAGATAACAGCTTTACATTTTCTACTTAATTTTTTCGGAGCACTTCTACTTAACGTTACATAGTTGAGGTATTACTACATTGTTTCGACGACAGTGATACGTGCTTCATAAAATAGTCCAGTAACCTCTTCAAAGGATACCTTCGGGTCCAACCCGCCATTTTAGAATGTGCCCACAACGTATTTTCCAAAAACAAAAAGGTAGCCTAGTGAGTCTTTATATAGAAAACATTTTTCAGTTTCAAGTAAGAAAACAATAACTCACCAATACGTGAACAGTTTGTTCAAACAATATTTGAAATTAAACAACGAAGACGGATAAACATTTCGACTGCTTGAATACAGTCCTGCAATTTGTTTGTTTTTGGGCGGTCAGACCAATGGAGTTGTTGTGATGGGTCGTTCGCGAACGACTCGGCTCTAAGAGTCGGCTCTTGTAGGTGAACATTGGGAGCCGGCACGCATATCAGAAGAGGCGAATCTATTTAGAAAAATATATATAAAAAAATAAAGATATGAATAATCAAAACATTTAAATGAATAGAATTAACTAATTCAAAGAACGAAAAAATAAATATTATGCTAGCGTGCCTCCTAGTGGTAGTGGTGGATCCAGCACTTCCACACGTGGAGATACATCCACTCAGTCAAGTAGGCCGACTCCGCGACCCACAGCAACGTAGTCTTCTATGGACCAGTTTATGCCAAAGTATATGTCTGTAGCAAAACAAGGCCAAATTGATATTGCATTGGCTAAAATGATTGCCACTGATTTCCAGCCATTTTCGATCGTGAAGGACAGGTTTTTAGAAAATATAGCAATAGTCTATATCCAATGTACACAATTCCAAGCAGGAAAACCCTTTCAAAATCACATATTCCATAACTGTATGAGATCACACAGGCTTCAGTGAGGGGAAGAGTCTTACCACTGACTGCTGGACATCAAGGGTAACCACTTCTTACATGTCGGTTACATGTCACTTCATTGAGGATTTTTCGATGCCTAGCTGTCTTCTGGACTGCTTTGAGTTCAGCGACAGACACACCTCAGAGAACTTGGCAGAGGAACTGTTGAGAGTGGCCAGAGAATGGCAAGTAGATGGAAAAGTGGTCTGTTGTGTTAGCAACAATGCAGTTAACATAACCAAAGCCATGACATTTTTTTTAAAGGCCCCGTCATCCATGTCTTGCCCACACAATCAACCTGATTGTAAGAAATGCTCTGAAGGCGATGAAGCCCACTGTGGACAAAGTGAAAGCAGCTGTGGAATACTTCCACAGGAGCTCAGTAGGTGCTAAAAAACGAAAGTCTACACAACGCCAGATGGGGATGCCTGAGCTGAGGCCTAAACACGACTGCAATACAAGGTGGAATTCAACATTTTATATGTTGAAGCGGTTTCTTGAGTCAAAGGATGCCATCATCTCCACCCTGGCCATTGTCAATGCACCTGTTGATGCTCTGAACCATGAGGAATGGGAGGTTACCACAGGACAAGACAGAGTTGATGGACACCCTTCTTTCATCAATGGACAGAAAGTTCCTCGAATAGAATAGAATCACTTGCTATCAGAAACCGCTGCACTTGACCTCAGGTTTAAGAAGTTAGCCTTCAGTGATGCCAGAGCGATTGATGATGCTCTTAAAAAAATAACCTCAGCAGCAGTGAGGGACAGCCCCAGCAGTCAGCTGGCTCAGGCACCAGGGCAACAAGGAAGCAGAGAGAGCAGATGGAGTAGAAGCACCAGCAGGAGTGCCACAAACGTCTGCTGTTTGGATGCTGTTTGACGAGAGAGAAACTGGGGATGCAGCACGAAGGAATCCCTCAGCTGATGCCATAATGGAGGTCCAATCCTATTTGGAGGAGCCCCTCCTGCAGATCCTCTGAGCTGGTGGAAGAACAAGGCCTCTCTCTACCCACGGCTTACTAAAGTCATGACAGGGAGACTGCATAGTGGCCACATTCGTTCCCTCTGAGAGGTTCTTCTTGAAAATGGGACAAATAATTACTGAGAAGAAACCGCACCAGCCCCTCTAAAGTTAGGCAGCTTGCATTTCTGAATGCAAATCTCTCATGAAAGCAAAATATGGTCAGCATTTCTGTGTGCTGCTGGTTATAACATGGCAATAAAGAAGAGAGAGAAAAGAGGAACCAGTTTAATATTTTAAGTGGGATGCTGCAGTTTTGCACATTGTTATTTATTTTTCCTTGATATGGTGCAATATTCTATTGTTATGTTGTTCAGATTGTATTAGTTTTGTATTGTTACATTTATATGCACTTTGTTTATATACATTAAAAAGTGATACTTTAAATGCAAATGTTTAAAAGCATTATTTTGAAATATGTTTTAAATACAATGTGTTTAAGGTAGAATATGATTTCATTTCATAATTTAATTCGAATTATTCTAACACCAATCATAGTCAAACTATGGCAAACTGTTTGACTTGAAAAAATACAAAACATTTATTTTTAAAGAGCTCACTGAAAAGAGCCGGAATGCCCATTACTAAATTAGTTAGGTCATTTTCATTGAAAGCAAGTCTACGCCGTATATCTATCTATCTGTACCATGTGCGGTATTTCAAATCAAATTTCAAATTTATTTATATAGCCCTTCGTACATCAGCTGATATCTCAAAGTGCTGTACAGAAACCCAGCCTAAAACCCCAAACAGCAAGCAGGTGTAGAAGCACGGTGGCTAGGAAAAACTCCCTAGAAAGGCCAAAACCTAGGAAGAAACCTAGAGAGGAACCAGGCTATGTGGGGTGGCCAGTCCTCTTCTGGCTATTTCTATACGTCCCGTTCTTAAATTTCGTGTTTGCATCTTTTACTTTGGTTTTGTACAACAGTTTTAAACAGTAGTGATGTTTGTGAGGGTTGATACCGGTGTGGTGAGATTATTGGTGAGGAGTCGACTCCAAAATAATCGATTCCTCGACTCCCTGCCCGTCGACTCCAGGTGTCGACTCACATTTCTGGGTGCCAAGTTTTTATTCCGCTAGCAATCGACTCCTAAGGTTCAATATTTTTCCACCGGGGGAAACTATTTTCCATAGTCTATTTCGAGAACACAAACTCTCGCATCTTTCACGGAAAAGAAAGAGCAAACTAGCGAGGGAGAGAGAGAGAGAGATGGAAGGGGTTCCGCCAGGTATAGGTAGGCATGTAGGCAGCAGAGCAAGTGAGCGGAGTTGAGCCGTTGGAAATCCCATTGCTCATGAAGCCTCCATGTCCGTTTCTACAATCTGCTATAAACATCTCCGTGTTCACAGGAAGAAAAAAAATCTGCTCCAAATTGGCTACATTCATTAAAATCACAATTTAACCAACACCCATCTATTTTTTGTGAATTCCTGGACCTACTGATTGGTTTTTATGTATTGAAACCAAACCATATGATTTTGAATGAAAAGTATTTAAATTAACATGAAAAGGTGAATGTAAGAAGCAAGCATAATTTCAAATAGGCTGCATGTATGTAGATCTTGGTGGGGGGGTGGGGGGAATGGGATGCATGCCAGCAAAGCCATTATACAACACAACACTAAACAATAAATTAATTGCACGATAACAGTGACAAACTGTTAGGGCCTACTTAAAGCTGTCCCAAAAACTGTCCCAACATATTACCACCACTACACCTGGCTATCAGCTGAGCCTTGTCTGGCAGCGAAACAGTTCAATCACAGCCTCATTTACTGCCTTTTAAGAAAACAGCTGATACGGCTGACATGCTTAAACAAATGTAGTTTCTAATGGCAATTGAGATGTACAGCTATGGCATAAGAGTGGATAAGTGGATAAGAGCCAATCCATAATTTCAATTAAGACATTCATGAGCGAGCTACGGACGTAGTCAATATAACTATTTGTTTGCACTTTTGAAATGTACAGTGACAGAATTCAGAACATGGGTTGTTCTTTCAGTGTTCTCCCTGTACCAAGTCAGAACCGTAGGATAAATAAAGGGGGTTAAATCAAACAAATTATTAGGGTGAGGCACATGGGTTACTAACATCTTACTACACAACATACACTTAGTATTACTTTCTTAGCTACAGTATACATATCTCCCTGGCATATTACATAATTTATGCAGCAGCGTACAACACATTTTTGGACTTGTTGTGCTGTGCTCACTTGAACAGGAAGATGGTATTTCACAACACCCGCAATAACATCTGCTAAATACAGTGGCAAGAAAAAGTATGTGAACCCTTTGGAAATACCTATATTTCTGCATAAATTGGTCATAAAAATAGATCTGATCTTCATCTAGGTCACAACAATAGACAAACACCGTCTGCTTAAACTAATAACACAGAAACAATTATATGTTTTCATGTCTTTATTGAACACACAGTGTAAACATTCACAGTGCAGGGTGGGAAAAGTATGTGAACCCTTGGATTTAACTGGTTGAACCTCCTTTGGCAGCAATAACCTTGACAAAATGTTTTCTGTAGTTGCGGACCTGCACAACGGTCAAGAGGAATTTTGGACCATTCCTCTTTACAAAACTGTTTCAGTTCAGCAATATTCTTGGACATGGTTATGTTTGATTTTACCATGTGTTGACCATGCTGCGTAGTTAATGTGTGGTCAGAGGGAGCTGGGGTGCAGAGTGTTGGCAAAAAAATAAATCTTCATTGATTGATTGATTGTAAAAGTAGAAGTGATGTCTATTTACCCATCAGGTAGGAAACCTGATGGGTAAATAGACATCACTTCTACTTTTACAATCAATCAATCAATGAAGATTTTTTTTTTTACATCAGCAGTTTCCCCAGTGCTTTTACAGTAACCTGGCCTACACCAGAGAAACCCGAACAATACAGGGCACCACTTCTACTGCCATCTATTTCTCCCTGTGTGATGTCATATCCTGTTCCTGTTTAGGCACCTGGCCAGCCGAGTGCAGGGGGGCTCTCCCGTCAACATGAGGCTCCTGCTGCTCCCGCCCCAAATACACACAGGTACACACACACACACACACACACACACACACACACACACACACACACACACACACACACACACACACACACACACACACACACACACACACACACACACACACACACACACACACACACACACACACACACACTATTAGGAATGTTTCCCTATTTACATGTTTGGTTGTATGTGTGTTTTGTGTCAGAATAGAGGGAGGATAAGCCAGTGTTTGAGAAGAGGCGTCTGATGTAGGGGTCTTCATGGGCCCAACAAGTTGGACTCATTCCAAAATGGACCTGGGGCTTTCCCACCCGGACCTGATATGCATAAATACATTTTTTTAAATATATAGAGACCCGTTCCAAACGGATCCGAGGACATCTAGACCCGTTCCGTATAGACCTGGCCGGATCCACACCCGGTCCGACCCGAGTGATGGAAGCAGCAGAAAAGTACTTTTTAAGCTACTTTACTAAGCAGAGTTGGTAAAGCTCTAGAGGAGGGAGAGAGGATTGCAGCTCTAGAGGGTGGGTGAGGGGCCGTAAATTACTGTGAGCAAGTGAAACGGGGAGCAGGGAGGAGGGAGGGAGAGACGAGAGACAGCAACCAACCAAACAACTCGTGTTATGGTAGGTTAATAGAGCCCCACTGTGGAGGTGTCATAATACCCATAAAACCTAGCGGTCAAACAGGGAAATGTTTTTTCCAACATTCATTTTTCCCATAGGGTAGGTATTCCCAAACTGGGGTATCCGCAATGTCGTTGGGGGTAAACCAAATAAAAATGTGATTGACATAAAGAAAAAAAATTCAAACAGTCCATTTATATTTTCCACAGGGCTATACATTTGGTTGAGGTTTTTTTCTTGCCTGACTAGCCTCGTTTCACTGCCAATAATAAAATTAAACCATCTAGTGTTCAGCGAAATCACAACACAATGTCAAATACAAGTAACCTAGTCAAATAATTAACATCCAATCACATTAACCGTTACTCTCTCGCTAACTACTGCTCATTCCGTTTACTCTAAAATTGATAAATGGTCAAAAAAAAGTAAGCCCCGCGTCAATAAAGACACAGACCAGCTCTACTGGTAGTACTGCTACTACCAGCAGTACTACACCTGCACCTGTCGACGACACAAGTTGTTCTGCTTCCACAAGCACATCCAATGCTAGCATCAGTAATTCTACATTTGTTGTTAGCCCAGCTAGCATGTAGCCTGACAGTTGTGAATCTGATGCAGCCGAAGAGCTACTGTCCCCTTACTCGGGAAGCACCGAACAACAGACAGGGATGTTGGACAATCGAAGAGGCGCAAATATGATGAGAACTACATTGATTAGGAGTTCACTTATATTGGGAGTAGTGCCTTTCCTCAGCCACAGTGTGTTATACACTGCCATTAAAACGTTTGGGGTCACTTAGAAATGTCCTTGTTTTTTGTCCATTAAAATAACATCAAATTGATCAGAAATACAGTGTAGACATTGTTAATGTTGTAAATGACTATGGAAACATCTGATTTTTTATGGAATATCTACATAGGCGTACAGAGGCCCATTATCAGGAACCACCAGTCTATTCTTGTTCTGAGAAATTAAGGCTATTCCATGCAATAAATTACCAAGAAACTGAAGATCTCGTACAATGCTGTGTACTACTCCCTTCAAAGAACAAACAGGCTCTTACCAGAATAGAAAGAGGAGTGGGAGGCCCTAGTGCACAACTGAGCACGAGGAGAAGTACATTAGAGTGTCTAGTTTGAGAAACAGACGCCTCAGAAGTCCTCAACTGGCAGCTTCATTAAATAGTACCCGCAAAACACCCGTCTCAACGTCAACAGTGAAGAGGCGACTCCGGGATGCTGGCCTCCTAGGCAGAGTTGCAAAGAAAAAGCCATATCTCAGACTGGCCTATAAAAATAAAATATTTAGATAGGCAAAAGAACACAAACACTGGACAGAGGAAGATTTGAAAAAAGTGTTATGGACAGACTAATCTAAGTTTGAGGTGTTTGGATCACAAAGAAGAACATTCGTGAGATGCAGACAAAATGTAAGGATGCTGGAGAAGTGCTTGACGCCGTCTGTCAAGAATGGTCGAGGCAATGTGATGGTCTGTGGGTGCTTTGGTGGTGGTAAAGTGGGAGATTTGTACAGGGTAAAAGGGATCTTGAAGAAGGAAGTCTATCACTCCATTTTGTAACGCCATGCCATACCCTGTGGACGACGCTTAATTGGAGCCAATTTCCTCCTACAACAGGACAATGACTCAAAGCACAGCTCCAAACTATGCAAGAGCTATTTAGGGAAGAAGCAGTCAGCTGGTATTCTGTCTATAATGGAGTGGCCAGCACAGTCACCAGATCTCAACCCTATTGAGCTGTTGTGGGAGCAGCTTGACGATATGGTATGTAAGAAGTGCCCATCAAGCTAATCCAACTTGTGTGAGGTGATTCAGGAAGCATGGGGTGAAATCTCTTCAGATTACCTCAAGAAATTGACAACTAGAATGCCGAAGGTCTTTAAGGATGTAATTTCTGCAAATGGAGGATTCCTTGACGAAAACAAAGTTTGAAGGACACAATTATTATTTTAATTAAAAATCATTATTGTCAATGTCTTGACTATATTTCCTATTAATTTTGCAACTAATTTCATGTATGTTTTCATGGAAAACAAGAACATTTCTTTTTTTGTGTGGATTTTACCCCCTTTTTTCTCCCCAATTTCGTGGTATCCAATTGTTACTACTCTTTTGTCTCATCACTACAACTCCCGTACGGGCTCGGGAGAGACGAAGGTTGAAAGTCATGCGTCCTCCGATACACAACCCAACCAAGCCGCACTGCTTCTTAACACAGCGCCGGAGGAAACACCGTGCACCTGACATCCTTGGTTAGCGTACACTGCGCCCTGTCCGCCACAGAAAGTATTCAGACCCCTTGACCTGATTCAGAGGGGTTGGGTTGAATGCGAAAGACACATTTCAGTTGAATGCATTCAGTTGTACAACTGACTAGGTATACCCCTTTCCATTTTTCCACATTTTGTTATGTTACAGCCTTATTCTATAATTGATCAAATAATTGTTCTACTCATCAATCTACACACAGTACCGCATAATGACAAAGCAAAAATGGGTTTTGAGATTTTAGAAAACAGAAATACCTTATTTACGTAAGTATTCAGACCCTTTGCTATGAGACTCGAAATTGAGCTCAGGTGCATCCTGTTTTTATTGATCATCCTTGAGATGTTTCTACAACTTGATTGGAGTCCACCTGTGGAAAATTCAATTGATTGGACATGATTTGGAAAGGCACAAACCTGTCTTTATAAGATCCCACAGTTGATAGTGATGTCAGAGCAAAAACCAAGCCGTGAAGTCGAGGGAATTATCCGTAGGGCTCCGAGACATGATTGTGTCGAGGCACAGATTTGGGGAAGGGTATCAAAAAATGTCTGCAGCATTGAAGGTCCCCAAGAACGCAGTGGCCTCCATCATTCTTAAATGGAAGAAGTTTGGAATCACCAAGATTCTTCTTGGAGCTGGCCACCGGGCTAAACTGAGCAATCGGGGAGAAGAGCCTTGGTCAGGGAGGTGACCAAGAACCAGATGGTCACTCTGATGGAGCTCCAGAGTTCCTCTGTGGAGATGGGAGAACCTTCTAGAAAGACAACCATCTCTGCAGTACTCCACCAGACAGAAGCCACTCCTCAGTAAAAGGCACGCTCGCTTGGAGTTTGACAAAAGGCACCTGAAGTCTCTCAGACCATGAGAAACAAGATCCACTGTTCTGATGAAACCAAGATTGAACTCTTTGGCCTGAATGCAAAGTGTCACGTCTAGAGAACCTGCCAGCGTCCCTGCGGTAAAGCATGGTGGTGGCAGCATCATGGTGTGGGGATGTTTTTCAGTGGCAGGGACTGGGAGACTAATCAGGATCGAGGGAAAGATGAACGGAGAAAAGTACAGAGAGATCCTTGATGAAAACCTGTTCCAGAGCACCCAGGACCTCAGACTGGGGCGAAGGTTCACCTTCTAACAGGACAACGACCCTAAGCACACAGCCAAGACAACGCAAGAGTGGCTTCGGGACAAGTCTGTGAATGTCCATGAGTGGCCCAGCCAGAGCCTGGACTTGAACCCAAATGAACATATCTGGATCTTCAGAGAAGAGTGGGGGAAACTCCCCAAATACAGGTTTGCCTAGCTTGTAGCGTCATACCCAAGAAGACTCAAGGCTGTAATCATAGGGGGAAATCCCAGGGGGGACGGGGGGGACATGACCCCCCCATCCTGGGAAAAATAGGATTTGTCCCCCCCAATATATCACTGTAAACATAACTATGTAATTTCAATAATATTAATAATACGCAATGAAAGCACTTGTGCTGATTATAGACACTTAATAGTGTGTTTTTAAGTTTCAAAAGATTGCTACCCCCCCGCCCTTTGCCTCACAATGGTTTGATCCACTGCCAGTTCCTTATCTGGCAGGTAACAGAGGGTTCATATCTACTGTCTGAAAGACACTCAATGCACATAAGTGATGTGAGGTTAATCCAGTCAATCGCGCCATAGCAATGTTTTTTGTTTTATGTTGGCAGGGTTTACACACACACTATCTGAATTTGCAGAGCTAGTGTGCAAACATTAACTATTAAACTAGCTAGTACCTATTCCATTCATGTGGCGTCGTCAAAGATGGAATCATTGCTGTCGTCAGTTTATTCCAGGATCAGCATGCAGCTGTAGTGCTTCAAAGTCACTGTGATAAGGTTAGCGATAAACTGAACAGAACTACACTCTCTTCTACCATTGTCTTAAATATATTTAATGGTCTCGTTGCAAAAACGAAATTGTCGCTTTGGGACTTTGAAGCACGAGTGCAGATCTTGGAGTAAACAATAGCAAAGATTATAGCAAACACCACAGAAACGGAATTGGTGCTCGCTAGCTTTGCAAATTCAGCTATTGTTGGAAGCCAGCCAATATGAAACAAACTATATTAAAATTACAAAAGGTTGCAGCATATGTTGTGTAAACGGTGAACTCATACAGCTGTCAATTCTTGTCACTGCAATCCGTTTCACATTTGCTAGCTATCTTTTAGATCGAAGCCCATATAGAATGATAGAAGATAAGATGATAGAAGCCCATCTCCTACTGTAAACAACCTACACACTGTATGTGTGTGTGTGTGTTTGTGCAGCTAGCCAGCCTGCCAGGTATAAATATTTCAGAGAAAAGTAAAAAGACAGACATCAGAGTATTATTTTTCAGTACACCAAAACTCAAAGCAAAGAACCCTAGTAGCCTAAGACTAGTTGATAAAATGTCCATTAGAAAGAAGTGAAATGCCAATGGAAAAGTTTCACAATGATGTCATTAGGCAGATCAGGCAACAGAGGGCACACAGACAGCAGAGCTGGGGACAGATGGGCAGGGACAGACTGGCAGAGACAGGGAGTCTCAGGTAAGTTTGTTGAGTCTTTGTTTGGCAACATTATGAAAGGTTTTAATTTTTTTTGACTTGTAAAATAGGGACATAATTGGAAAATGCCATGGATACCCCCACTCTCAACTTAAACTGGTGACTGAACTGGGGCCTCCCGGGTGGCGCAGTGGTTAAGGGCGCTGTACTGCAGCGCCAGCTGTGCCATCAGAGTCCTGGGTTCGCGCCCAGGCTCTGTCGTAACCGGCCGCGACCGGGAGGTCCGTGGGGCGACGCACAATTGGCCTAGCGTCGCCCGGGTTAGGGAGGGCTTGGTCGGTAGGGGTGTCCTTGTCTCATCGCGCACCAGCGACTCCTGTGGCGGGCTGGGCGCAGTGTACGCTAGCCAAGGTTGCCAGGTGCACAGTGTTTCCTCCGGCGCATTGGTGCGGCTGGCTTCCGGGTTGGATGTGCGCTGTGTTAAAGAAGCAGCGGCTTGGTTGGTTGTGTATCGGAGGACGCATGACTTTCAACCTTCGTCTCTCCCGAGCCCGTACGGGAGTTGTAGCGATGAGACAAGATAGTAGCTACTACAACAATTGGATACTACGAAATTGGGGAGAAAAAGGGGTAAAATTCAAATAAAAAAAAAAACTGGTGACTGAACTAAGATTTGTTTAAGGCAATGGTATTGCTGTTGTGATTAATTGTGTCGTTTTGGGTACTGGTAGTTAGGAGTACGGCAAACACCTTATTTCTTTTCTAGGAGACAAACTGTGAGGCAGTGAGGGTGGTGAAAGGGAAAGAGCCAAGGAGAGAGACTTCAGAGGACAGTGTCACAGCCACGGCAGGACCAGGTGTCAACCTTGTTGCCAGCAGCACCAGTATAGGGGACAGTGTCACAGCCACGGCAGGACCAGGTGTTAACCTTGTTGCCAGCAGCACCAGTATAGGGGACAGTGTCACAGCCACGGCAGGACCAGGTGTCAACCTTGTTGCCAGCAGCACCAGTATAGGGGACAGTGGCACAGCATTGTCCAGTTACCTCAGTGATGGCACGAAACCATATCAGCCACACCCACAATTTATAGAACCGCAAACTCTTGCCAACAGAGTGTTGACGGTTCAAGAGAGATGGTTTGGCGATTTCCCCTGGCTACATTATAATCCATCAATAAAAGGAGTGTTTTTTTCACTGTAGCCAAGGGTTTTGAAGCCAGCCATCCATCTTTTGGCCAAAGAGCGGATGCTGCCTTCATTAGTGCAGGATTTAGGAACTGGAGAAAAGCCATTGTAAAATTCACAGCACATCAAAACTGCCAAACCCACCGCCACTGCGTAACTGTAACAGCACACCAGCTAAATCCAATCAGTGTCCAGTTATCCAGCGTGTGGGGTAAACAGCAGAAATTACGAAAGTTACCTTGCACTGTATGAGAAAGCAACAACATTGATTGAATTCATTGAGACACTCAATACGATTTGCTGGCAAAGCAGTGGATCAATATAGGACAGAATTTTTTAAAGTGTTGGATTGTGTGGAGGTTCAGTTTGGCGACTGTTTTGACCAGGACAGTCTAAACATTCTGTAAAATTTGGAAAGAGTGCTTCTCATGGGGGAGTTGGATGAGTCTCTAGATCAGTACCCTGAGCTGAACATAGATTCTCTTTCAGTGCAGTTGCCTCTCTTTCGCAACAAATACCCGTGTAGCAGCAGTTGAGAGGCAGTAGAGGTCCTCAGGAGGCTTCCAGTGGAGGTGCGGGGGTTGGTTGACCAAGTTAAGGTGCTGATCAGAATTGTCTGTAATGTACATAAAGACAGTCTGGACAGTCTTGAGGGAAAATATCTGCCAGCAATTTGTTGGATCCATTGAAACCCTCAAACATAGGTTTGGTTCTTTTGTTCGATAGTGTGTATAGCAGTGGTTCTCAACCTTTTTTAGTACTGGAACCCCTGCATATTTTGAGGAAAGTCAGGCAAGGTTTTGAGTGGTCCTCAGGGACTTCCACACCCTCTATATTATATGTAAAGTTAGTGGAATCCTTGTTCTGCTGAATACGTTCATTACACTTTTTTATTTCATGGACCCCTTGCCATTACACCAGGGACCCCTATCAATTATCCAGTAGTAGTAGTAATTATGGTTCCTCAATATACATTTAACATATTACTACGTAGGCTATGTGTTACAGCACTACTTTTGGTGTCCCCCTCAGGAATTACTCTTGAGAAAATTTAATGTAATTGTCCCCTCCAAAGTTGATTTCAGATTTTCGCCCCTGGCTGTAATCACTGCCGAAGGTGCTTCAACAAAGTACTGAGTTAAGTGTCTGACTACTTCTGTAAATGTGATATTTCAGGTTTTATTTTTTATAATTTTGCAAAAATGTCCTTATCTGGCAGAGCCAATGGCATAGTCCCAAAAGTGCAAACTCTAGCCACGGTTGGAACTTTTTTTTAGACTAGCTTAAATGTCTTAATAATTCATTTATTTTCTTTTGACCATTTTAATATATATATAATACGCTGAGTCTAAAAATAATTTGGAACACCTTGCGAATATTGAGTTGTACCCCCTTTATCCCTCAGAACAGCCTCAATTCGTCAGGGCATGGACTCTACAAGGTGTCGAAAGCATTCCACAGGGATGCTGGCCCATGTTGACTCCAATGCTTCTCACAGTTGGCTGGATGTCCTTTGGTTGGTGGAACATTCTTGATACACACAGGAATCTGAGTGTGAAAAACCCAGCAGCTTTGCAGTTCTTGCCACACTCAAACCGTTGCGGCTTGCACTTACTACCATACCCTGTTCAAAGGCACTTAAATCTTTTGTCTTTCCCATTCACCCTCTGAATGTCCCACATACACAATCCATGTCTCAAGAAGGCTTAAAAACCCTTCTTTAATCTGTCTCCTCCCCTTCATCTACACTGATTGAACTGGATTTAACAAGTGACAATATGGGATCCTAGCTTTCACTCGGTCAGTTTGTGTTCCTAATGTACACTCAGTGTATGTATAGTGTGCAACGTATGTACAAACTTGTTACTACTGCAACTGTGTACTACTGTAGGTAAAAACACAAAGCAGGTACAGTGCTTAAAGGTATTGAGGCTGTAACATGTTTGTGCTTTCTGTTCCTCAGCCAAATGACAGAAGACCAACGGAGACATCAAAGGTGCCAATCTACTATAATTGACCAGTTTGTTTCAATTATATGAATGAAGGAAAATTATCATTTCAATAAAGCTTTGCTTGTCTTGTGAAATAGCTGTGTATCCAGACATGTGTCCCACTTCCATACCACATCCTCTAGATGACAGCGTCTATGTAATGTGAAGAAACAACCACTCATTGCTGGTAGTAAGTTTATTGACAAAATTCCCACTTCACACACAGCTACGCATTAACATACACACACACCTCATAGTTAGGGCCCTGTCTTTTGGTTAATCACATCACATGACCGGAATTTTAACCATTTATATTTTATTTAACTAGACAAGTCAGTTAAGAACAAATACTTATTTGCAATGATGGCCTACCAAAAGGCCTCCTGCAGGGGCTAGGATTATTTAAAAAATATATAATATAGGACACAACACACATCCTGACGAGAGACAACACTACATAGAGACCTAAGACGACAACAACATAGCACGGCAGTAACACATGACAACTGTCCCCTTATTTATTTATTTTTATCTCAGATGGTCCAGCACCATCCTCTGACAATTGCTTTCATTTTTTGGTCTACTTCTCATTTATGGAAAAGGTTTAAAATAAAAGGTTACAATTCCAGGTCATATGAGATGATTAATCAAAACGCAGGTCCCTACTCACAGGGAAGGAAAATACAGTCAGCTGAAAATATCACATGACCTACGGCAAACATTATTGGTGTGTCTAAGCTGTTAGGTGACTCTACAATACTGAAGACGCACAAATAAACACAAAAAAACTTTATATGTATCCTTCATAGATTATAAAACCTTACACTGTATTTTACTTGTCTGCTATTGAATAAAACACTTGAAGATAAACTCTCACTCTCTCAGAACTTGGATGTCAATCTCTCGCAGAACTCAAAGACCTTTACTGCGAGGGTGGGGTCTCGGGCCAGGGGAGCAGGGAGACCCAGGGAACAGTCGCTGTCAAAGTACTTCCCTGTTATTCCCTCCATCTCCATGGCAACCGCACAGTAGATGGTGCTCACTGCCCCTTCCTCAGAAGACTGTGGACAGAGATGGGAGAAGGTGAGGTAATAGGGCCGGGATTCAATCTGTTTGCGCTGTCAGTTATGCACATTTTAAAGTCAATGTTCCTCCATTCACATTAATTGCTGCAGATGCCAGCGCAGTTGGAAATATCAATCACTTTAACACGGATCAAGCGGTGATCAGATTGAATCCTGGCCTAAGAAGACACATACACACACACACACACTAACCACCTCTGCATAAAAGAGACAGCCACTGCTAGTAAATACCCTAACTGCCAGTCAATAGCGCAGTGCTTTGTTTTGGTGATATGCCAGGAAATAAGTCTTCCTTAATTTGTAACTTTGACAAGGAAACTCTGAATTTTGACAGATTCCCCTTGTTGAAATCTGTGAAAAAGAGTTGTGAAACTACTAGAAATTAAATTTTTCAGACACACACACTCTACTCCTTTTTACACTGGTTTATTCTGTCTTTAGATTTAAGATCTCTATTCAATCTGTATCGCTGAATTTTAGTATTCCAACTTGATTTCCATTACATTTCAATGTTCCCGCATTAGCGGAGACTGTATTTAAGATAAACGCTGCATATGTCGGCGCAATCGGAAATTACCTTCACATTTCTATTGTGCAATCTGTAACGATTCAGCAATACAGATTGAATAGAGCCCTAAGAATTATTTCTGGACAAACTCAACAGTTCTTACAAGGTGGGATGGCACACACACACACACACATACAGCCAAAACAGTCCAAATTCCACTGTCACGGTTGGCCAAAACAGTCCAAATTCCACAGTCACGGTTCAGGTGAACCCAGAGACAGAAATAAATGCTGTATTCATTACCAACATGTGGTAGCGTTTACAGTTGTTCTTCTGGTTTATTGAGTGGATGTTTTTTTCCATCTCATTCTGTAGTGTGCCGCTGTTTTGTTGGGTCCCCCACCAGACCAGGGCAGAAAACAATTGTATTTTGTAGTTTATTTGAAAATACAAACTTTTGAAATACTCAAGGTAGTGGAATCTAGCTTATATAGAGTTTCAACTAAAAGGCAACTATTTTCTTTAATATTCAAATACAGGTCTCAGAAAAATAAAATAATATTTGAAAGTATTTAAAATACTTCTCAGAAAACCAAATTATATTAAGGTATTTATTTATTTTCTTTGTAGAAAAAAAAACATAAAAAAAAAAAAATTCACACCAGATACAAACATCAACTTACAGACGCACACAAACAACGACTACATTTCATCTGCCCAGACCCGCATGCTCACACCCCTATCCTTAGTGGGCCACATGGCCTTAAATTGTATCAATTTGTCTTTCCTCAGTCACCCATGCTATTTCAATAATAAATAATTAGATTTTCCCATTGCGTTAATGATTTTCTACATTTTCTATTGCGATTGATTTCCATGTTTTTAGTATAATTTATTTCTAGATGAGAAGAGAATCAATCCATCCACCAGTCCATCAGTCCATATCTCACTACACCCCCATATGACATGTCTTGAAATATGCAGACAGATGGATTAAAAGTAAGTTCACATTGTAATACTTCCGACAGCCAACTTTCTAGCTCCGCCCATAACTTTTAGGAAAACCCAGAAAGTATGGATTATTGAGTCATTGTTAGTTTTACACTTAAGACATGACTCTGCTGTTGTGCTGTAGAATTAGTTCATTTTGTCTCGTAGAATAAATTATATACATTAAATATTTATATACATAAATTATATACTGGGTTAAGCGTACATTTTCATTAACTGTCATTTCATTAATTATGCTCCAACATTCCCTCTATCCTGTGCCAACATCAATTATTTTTAAGTCTAGGTTCCAATAGTTTAAAAGAGATTGTCAGCTGAATATGCTCTTTGCAAGGTTTTGTATGTCTTACCTATAACATGAACATCCTTTTCTGACTCAAATAAGATTCCCTCAAGGTTGCTCTGATGTCCAAATGATTTCAAATCAGATTTTTGTGATATGTAACTTAAGTTGCATGCATTTTAAAATATCTACATATATTTGAATTATATAATGGAAATACATTTACTTCCGGTTACCAAGTCATTTACAGTTTCTATGCTGTTATCAGTGAATTCTGAAAAGCTATCCAATGATTGTGTTTTTAGGGAGTGACATTGTTTCTTTTTCTCTTCCATATTGTTATTGTGTTCTTAACTATGAAGTTGTGAATGTTCTTAGCTTTATCCTTTGAAAATAGACACGTAAAAGATTCTGGGGATGAGCATGTGCATATGTACCCCTTGTTCCTCTTTAGCGCACTTAACTACAGTATCTGTCGCAAGTAAAAGCCTTGGGTAGCGAGTTGATACAATTCCAAGTCTGGAAATTTAAAACCACCAGATTTAGGAAGATGTCAAACTTTCCTTTTAATTCTATTAATTTTATTTGCCCATATAAAGTCTGATATGATAGAGTATACTTTTTTTAAAGAATGTCTTCGGTGGGGTAATTTGTATTACCGAAAATAAATACAAACACTTTGGGAGCCATGCCATTCTGAAGAGGGTTATTATTTATGGGAAGATTGTTCAATTTAATTAGATCTGCTTTCATATGTTAAGTAATGGAATTAAGTTATCTTTATATATTTGTTGTCACTTATTAAAGTATCCTTATTTGTTGTAGTCCACTTTAAGGACTGCTTGAGTTATTATTTTTCATATTGTAATTATCATTTATTCCCCCTTAAATTGGATTTTAGAGGGTTCTTAAAATATTTTTAGCAAAGGGGGCATTGAGTTTTCAGTATTGGTCAGGTATATCAGGAGATCATCTGCAAATAAGTTTAGTTTATATTCATATTTACCAATACCTGTTACTTATGGGTCCTGTCTAATTCCTTCTGCAAGCTGTTCAATTGCCGGTGCAAACAGGAGGGTGGAGAGGGGACATCCCTGTCTTGTGCCGCTTTCTAAAGCAATTTCATCAGATAATGTATTATTTGTGCATATTTTTGATTTAGGACATTTATATATTATTTGAATTAAATGTATTATTTCATCTGTAAAGTTGAAAGCTTCTGAAGTTTTGAATTAGGCCATTTAAGATGGTCTAAAGCCTTTTCAGGATCAACATCCATTATTAATAAAGCTATATATATATTTTTAACGTATTGTATTAAACTGAAACATATTCTTGTATTTCTCAGCTCGCTGGTCACCGTAGCACACGCTCCAGCAGGTATATCTCTCTGGTCACCCCCAAAACCAATTCTTCCTTTGGCCGCCTCTCCTTCCAGTTCTCTGCTGCCAATGACTGGAACGAACTACAAAAATCTCTGAAATTGGAAACACTTATCTCCCTCACTAGCTTTAAGCACCAGCTGTCAGAGCAGCTCACAGATTACTGCACCTGTACATAGCCCATCTATAATTTAGCCCAAACAACTACCTCTCCCTCTACTGTATTTATTTATTTTTCTCCTTTGCACCCCATTATTTCTATCTCTACTTTGCACATTCTTCCACTGCAAATCTACCATTCCAGTGTTTTACTTGCTATATTGTATTTACTTCACCACCATGGCCTTTTTTTTTTGCCTTTACCTCCCTTACCTCACCTCATTTGCTCACATTGTATATAGACTTATTTGTCTACTGTATTATTGACTGTATGTTTGTTTTACTCCATGTGTAACTCTGTGTTGTTGTATGTGTCGAACTGCTTTGCTTTATCTTAGCCAGGTCGCAATTGTAAATGAGAACTTGTTCTCAACTTGCCTACCTGGTTAAATAAAGGCAAAATAAAATATTTTTTTGTCATTGTTTATTTTTAATAAACCCTCTGATTGATATTTATCAAATCTGGTAAGACTTTTGCCATTCTATTGCTTATTAGCTTTGTTTTTATTTAATTGTCACAGTTTATTAAACTTGTGTCTATAATCATTAGGGGACTCTCCAGATGTTCCTGGTTTTAATATAACTGAAATAACTGTTTGAGACATAGAACTAACTATAAGTACTGAATTGAGTGACATGTGTTGTCATTTTGTGTAAAAAGGGGTGCTACTTTGACTCAAAATGTTGTATAGAATTCTATGGGAAAGCGAACCAGTCCTGGTGCTTTTCTCCGGGTAAAAGTTTTAACAGTATGTAATATTTATTTTTGGGCGATCTCTGTTTTCTGTAAATTGCTTCACGGTTCTTGAGTCTAAGAAGGCTATAAGGTCCGTCCAACTGCTGTTTCATTCGGATTTAAATATATTTTAATAGAAGCTTATAAAATGGTCATTAATCACGTTGTTATTTCTAATAACAGCATTTGTATCTTTCTTTTAGAATTATAACTGGTTTAGCATGTATTCCTTTTTTGTGAGAGCTGCAAGATATTTACCAGGTTTATTTGCTATTAAGTAATATGCTTTATTGGAGTTTGACCTGTAATTGTTGGCTCTCTTCAATAGTAAAAAATACTTAAATTCAGAAATGTGATTTTCTTCTTTACCTTGTAAAGATTTTTTATGGTCTTTTTCTAAGATAGAAATTTAAAAAATTATGAAAAAGAAATCACTTAATCAGATTTAGATAGCCGAATATTAGATTATCATTTTGAGATTATCATTCCCATAATGTATGCCTTAAAGGGATCCAAGATCATATCGGGGGTCGGGTTTTCTCTATGTCTACATTTGTATTGGTAACGGCCTCTATTTTCCCAGACATTGCGCTAACGCTAATTAGCATTGGCTCACAAAACTACCTCTAGCTTCCTTCATACTGGACACAGAGACATACAATTTGTATCCACGAGTTAATCGGACTCTGGGGAAGTATATAAAGGAGTATGCCTTTAAGTGTTGAAAGAAGACTAAATATCCCAAAACTGCCTTTTTGAATCAACTACAGCCAAAGTAAGTGGTAAATCTGAGTAAACTATCCCTCTATAGACGGTGTAATGTGTGTTTGAAACAAGAACACTGAGCCTCAGATGGTCAAAGAGGTTCAAAGTTGTATATGCAAAGCATCCAATGTTTGCAAATGGCTTTGAATTACTCTTCAGTAGTTTCAGTTAACATAAAATGAATTGCAGCTTTCAACCTTTTCAGTTGCATGTTGAAAGAGTCATACAGTAGTTAAGCGCCACAACCTCTTTATACTTATCTGTACAAAATATCATTGGTTAAAACGCACTGTCGGTTGTCTGGTGCAGTAAGTCTCTTTAGTTCCCTTGTGAATGAAGTGAGACCTAACACATCCTGTTCCAATACATCATACAACCAGGACCATAACAATAACAAATCTTTATATCTCACACATTTTCTTCCCAACTACAGACCGTCTCAGAAACACACTTTTCCCGGAATTTAGTCAAAGGAGCGATGTCGACAAGCACATTGCACATGAATGTGATATCCACAAAAAGCAGGGAGATTGCCTTTTAACGGTGTGTTGTCATTTGTGCACCGCTGAAATGCATCTTTGAATGAATCCCAGCCTTTCGCTCTTTCAGTTCAGACAAAAATAAAATATTGATTACAACTTCATTTCACAGTACACTATTTACTTGTTATTTGGAAACTACTGCATAAAATGATAATTATTACATAATAACATATAAGTGCCAGAAATGGTTTCTTACTTAATAATACCAGCTGAAACAGGATGGTAAAATAAAGTGGTAAACAATGTACTGTATGAATGATTTTCACCAGGGTGTTATGATTCAAAATGTTCACCTTGAAGAAGAAGATTCCGATCATGTTGAAGAGGAACCGAACCATGAAGTTATAGTGTCTCATAATTTCTGTCATCACCAACCCGGGGTGGACGGAGTTAGCTGTCACCCCTGTGACTGACACACACACACACACACACACACACACACACACACACACACACACACACACGTCCCTCCTTTACCAGGAATCTGATTTCAAGGGAAGTCTGACACACATGGGGAAACTCCATCTCCAGCAGCTCCAAAGAAGACATTTGGTGCATTTCATTACATCACCACATTCCCCCTTTCAAGACCATTCAGAAAGGATGCTCATTGAAATATGTTACTCATCTACTAATACGGTTGTTTTAGCAGCTGTAAAATAAGAATGGCTACTATGTGCTCTAAACAATAATTTGATAATTGAATAGCCAAACCAGATGCCATCAACACTCCTACTCTGAGATGCTTAACTTTTTTTTAAAATTTTTTACCCCTTTTTCTCCCCAATTTCGTGGTATCCAATTGTTGTAGTAGCTACTATCTTGTCTCATTGCTACAACTCCCGTACGGGCTCGGGAGAGACGAAGGCTGAATGTCATGCGTCCTCCGATACACAACCCAACCAGCCGTACTGCTTCTTAACACAGCGCGCATCCAACCCGGAAGCCAGCCGCACCAATGTGTCGGAGGCTACACCGTGCACCTGGCAACCTTGGCTAGCGCGCACTGCACCCGGCCCGCCACAGGAGTCGCTGGTGCGCGATGAGACAAGGAGATCCCTACCGACCAATCCCTCCCTGACCCGGACGACGCTAGGCCAATTGTGCGTCGCCCCACGGACCTCCCGGTCGCGGCCCGGTTACGACAGAGCCTGGGCGCGAACCCAGGGACTCTGATGGCACAGCTGGCGCCCTTAACCACTGCGCCATGAGATGCTTTACTAATACTGTCCCAGGCCTTCATACCCACCTGTTCCCTCTAGCCTTCGCGCCAGCTCATTAGTGCAGATGACGTTGTGCAGCTTGGTGTGGTTGTACACACTGTCCATAGTGTAGCCCAGGTTCTTGCCCTTGAAGTGCGAGAAGTCGACCATACCCTTCCAGTGGTTCATGGATGACACGTTGACGATGCGTGCCGGTGCTGATTGCTTCAGCAGGTCTGGACGGAGGGGAGAGGGGGAGGAAAAGGAGAGGAAGAGGAGGGAGAAAGAAATAAAGAAGAAGTAGTAGTAAAGTGTGGAATGTAACAATGTTACACACAGTAACCTACTGTAAGGTTGAGTAGATATAAAACAGATAAAGTAACAAAATGCACAACACTCACAAAATACAGCACTAGAATACACTCTTGGAAAAAAGATGCTATCTACTGTAGAACCGGAAATGGTTATTCGGCTGTCCCCATAGTAGAACCCTTTGAATACACTTTTTTGGTTCCAGGTAAAACCCTTTGGGTTCCAAGTAGAAGCATTTTGGGTTCCATGAAGAACCCGTTCCACAGAGGGTTCTACAGTGCAGTGAAAAAATATGTTCCTCTTTCTGATTTTCTCAATTTTTGCATATTTTTGATACTGATACAGATCTTCAACCAAAACCTAATAAGATAAAGGGAACCTACGTTTACAAATAACAAAAATTATAACAATTTTTATTGATTTAATGAACAAAGTTCTGCCACACCCAATTCCCCTGTGTGAAAAAGCCCCTTTACGCTCAATAACTGGTTGTGCCACCTTTAGCTGCAATGACTCCAACCAAATGCTTCCTGTAGTTGTTAATCAGTCTCTCAGATCGCTGTGGAGGACTTTAGCATGCAGAACTGCTTTAACTCAACAACGTTTGTCGGTTTTCAAGCATGAACTGCTCGTTTCAAGTCCTACCACAACAACAATTAAGTCTGACTATGCCAACTTCATATTTGTTGTTTTTTAACCATGTTAATTTTTTAAATTTCACCTTTATTTAACCAGGTAGGCAAGTTGAGAACAAGTTCTCATTTGCAACTGCGACCTGGCCAAGATAAAGCATAGCAATTCGACACATACAACAACACAGAGTTACACATGGAATAAACAAAACATACAGTCAATAATACAGTAGGGAAAAAAAGTCTATATACAGTGATTGCAAATGAGGTAAGATAGGGGAGTTAAGGCAATAAATAGGCCATGGTGGCGAAGTAATTACAATATAGCAATTCAAAACACTGGAATGGTAGATGTGCAGAAGATGAATGTGCAAGTAGAGATACTGGGGTGAAAAGGAGCAAGATAAATAAATACAGTATGGGGATGAGGTAGATAGATGGGCTGTTTACAGATGGGCTATGTACAGGTGCAGTGATCGGTAAGCTGCTCTGACAGCTGGTGCTTAAAGCTAGCGAGGGAGATGTGAGTCTCCAGCTTCAGTGATTTTTGCAGTTCATTCCAGTCATTGGCAGCAGAGAACTGGAAGGATAGGCCACCAAAGGAGGAATTGGCTTTGGGGGTGACCAGTGAGATATACCTGCTGGAGCGTGTGCTATGTGTGGGTGCTGCTATGGTGACCAGTGAGCTGAGATAAGGCGGGGCTTTACCTAGCAAAGACTTGTAGATTACCTGTAGCCAGTGGGTTTGGCGACAAGTATGAAGCGAGGGCAAACCAACGAGAGCGTACAGGTCGCAGCGGTGGGTAGTGTATGGGGCTTTGGTGACAAAACGGATGGCACTGTGATACACTACTCAACAAATCGGATGCAGTCTGATGGAGGCTATTTTATAGATGACATCGCTGAAGTCGAGGATCGGTAGGATGGTCAGTTTTACGAGGGTATGTTTGGCAGCATGAGTGAAGGATGCTTCGTTGTGAAATAGGAAGCCGATTCTAGATTTAATATTGGATTGGAGATGCTTAATGTGAGTCTGGAAGGAGAGTTTACAGTTTAACCAGACACCTAGGTATTTGTTGTTGTCCACTGTCGTGTCTTTACTATCATTAAATTGAAGACTTCGTTTTTATCAAAGATTCTCTGTAATTAGTATTACGTGATAAAACTGATTAATCATGTAACTGTAATTAAGTAGGAAGTCAGGGCACCAAGGAAAATATTCAGATTACAAAGTTATAATTTCCCAATATAACCTTTCAGACAAAGGGGAAGTGGGGGTCGACTAAGATGAGACACTACAAAGTTGATCATTGTAACAATTGATCCTAACAATCCTTTGCACATGAACGCTCACTCATTCGGGAACAATTGCAATCAATATACATATTTACACTCAGTGTGTCGTCGGGATCTTTGTTGAAAAGTTAGTTTCGGATCTCTCTCTCTCTCTCATATACACACATATATATATATACACACATACACACATATATATATATATAGAATGGATATTTCGGCAGTTGTCGTTCTTCGTGTTCAATGATACCGAATTCCTAGTTGCAGACTAGTAATTCATATCAAAGTCTTGTTCTTATTCTGTCGGTATCGATAGTCTAAGAGTTTAACCACGTGGTATGGTTAAAAGATTCAGCAATGGTCTACAACCTTTGTCCTCCCGTGATTGAGAGAAACATGGTCTACTTAGAATTTCTCAAAGTTGGGTTTTATTCGGAATTGCAGAAAAGGGGCTGTCCCGGGATGCCGGCTCATGGGCGGTCCTCTGTTTAAGTTAAACTCAAAAGGGAATTGCAGTTTCCTTCATTAAACAGTCCAAAATCACATTACACAATTTTACAAACAGTATCATCCTCACTCATTCATCTTATACAACAATTAGATGTAAATCTCATATCTGAGGCTATTATGTAAACAACATCATGGTAATGTGGCCGCACTGTCTCCCATGAGCTTCCCCAAGTTGTAACAAACGGACCAGTTTGTAGCTGGATTCTTCACCGATCTTTTATACCTTCTCCGGAACATAAACGTTGTTCGGACCTCAAGTTCTGTGAGGTGGAAGAAATTCCTTTGTTCTCTATGAAACTTCACTCTATCTCTATACTGTGTGGCCAAAAGGAGATCCTCACTCTCTGACCACAGCAGCCTAGTTGAAGGAGGCAAGGGGAGGCAGGGAGAGGAGGATGGGGCTTGCTGTACCCAAAGAAGGCAACGTCATGACACCACGTATTCTAAGTCAGAGTCGTCCAGAGTAGTGATGCTGGACGGGCGGGCAGGTGCGGGCAGGGATTGAATGAATGGAGAGTTGTATGGCATTGAAGCTCGTCTGGAGGTTAGTTAACACAGTGTCCAAAGAGGGGCAGGAATTATACAGAATGGTGTCGTCAGCGTAGAGGTGGATCAGAGAATCACCAGCAGCAAGAGCGACATCATTGATGTATACAGAGAAGAGAGTCAGCCCAAGAATTGAACCCTGTGGCACCCCCATAGAGTTTGCCAGAGGTCCGGACAACAGGCCCTCCGATTTGACACACTGAACTCTATCAGAGAAGTAGTTGATAAACCAGACGAGGCAATCATTTGAGAAACCAAGGCTATCGAGTCTGCCAATAAGAATGAGGTGATTGACAGAGTCCAAAGCCTTGGCAAGGTCGATGAATACGGCTGCACAGTATTGTCTTTTATCGATGGCGGTTATGATGTCGTTTAGGACCTTGAGCGTGGCTGAGGTGCACCCATTACCAGCTCGGAAACCAGATTGCATAGCGGAGAAGGTACGGTGGGATTCGAAATGGTCAGTAATCTGTTTGTTAACTTGGCTTTCGAAGACCTTAGAAAGACAGGGTAGGATAGATATAGGTCTGTAGCAGTTTGGGTCTAGAGTGTCACCCCCTTTAAAGAGGGGGATGACCGCGGCAGCTTTCCAATCTTTGAGAATCTTAGACGATACGAAAGAGAGGTTGAACAGGCGAGTTATAGGGGTTGCAACAATTTTGGCAGATCATTTTAGAAAGAGAGGGTCCAGATTGTCTAGCCCGGCTGATTTGTAGGGGTCCAGATTTTGCAGCTCTTTCAGAACATCAGCTATCTGGATTTGGGTGAAGGAGAAATGGTGGGGGCTTTGGCGGGTTGCTGTGGAGGGTGCCTGGCAGTTGACCGGGGTAGGGGTAGCCAGGTGGAAAGCATGGCCAGCCGTAGAGAAATGCTTATTAAAATGCTCAATTATAGTGGGTTTATCGGTGGTGACAGTGTTTCCTAGCCTCAGAGCAGTGGGCAGCTGCGAGGAGGTGCTCTTATTCTCCATGGACTTTACCATGTCCCAGAACAATGTTCATGTAGACTTGATTGTGTGTTTTGGATCACTGTCTTGCTGCATGACCCAGCTGCGCTTCAGCTTCAGCTCACAGACAGATGACCTGACATTCTCCTGTAGAATTCTCTGATACAGAGCAGAATTCATGGTTCCTTCTATTAAGGCAAGTCGTCCGGGTCCTGAGGCAACAAAGCATCCTGAGTGGCATAGTGGTCTAAGACACTGCATTGCAGTGCAAGAGGTGTCACTACAGTCCATGGTTCAAATCCAGGCTTTATCACATCCGACTGTGATTGGGAGTCACATAGGGCGGTGCACAATTGTCCCAGCGTCGCCGGGGTAGGCCATCATTGTAAATAAGAATTTGTTCTTAACTGACTTGCCTAGTTAAATAAAGGTTCAATAAAATATATATATATATGAAAATCCCCAAACTGTCACACTACCACCACCATGCTTGACAGTAAGCAAAGATCAGACCTAATCCCAATTGAGATGTGTCAGGAAATAAAGCAATTCTGCATGCAAGAGTGGGAGAAAATTCCTCCACAGTGATGTGAGAGACTGATTAACAACTCCAAGAACCGTTTGGTTGGAGTCAATGCAGCTAAAGGTGGCACCAGTTATTGAGTATAAGGGGGCAATTACTTTTTCGCATTGGGTGTTGCATAACTTTGTTTATGAAATAAGTACGTAATTGCTGTGTTATTTGTTCACTCAGGTTCCCTTTATCTAATGTTAGATTTTGGTTGAAGATCTGATAACATTCAGTATCAAAAATATTCAAAAATTGATAAAACACAGAAAGGGGGCAAATACTTTTTCATGGCACTGTCACGCCCTGATCTGTTTCACCTGTCCTTGTGTCTCCACCCCCCTCCAGATGTCGCTCATCTTCCCCACTTATCCCCTGGGTATTTATACCGGTGTTTTCTGTCTGTCTGTGCCAGTTCATCTTGTTTGTTCAAGTCAACCAGCGGTTTGTCTCAGCACCTGCTTTTCCTCTGTCTCGCTTTATCCTCATCCTTCTGGTTTTTACCCTTGCCTGTCCTGACTCTGAGCCTGCCTGCTGTCCGGTGCCTTTGCCCCTACTCTAGAATTCCAACCTCTGCCTGACCTGACCCTGGGTCTGCCTGCCACCCTGTACCTTGGCCCCACTACTTTGGATTATCGACCCCTGCCTGCCTCGACCCGTTGTTTGCCTGCCCCTGTTTTTGCAATAAACATTGTTACTTCAGCAGTCTGCACTTGGGTCTTACCTGAAACCTGATAGGCACTGTACTTGGAACCCTAAAGGGATCTCCAATGGGGACAGCGGAAGAACCCTTTGAGAAACACTTTTGTCTAAGAGTGTATAGGAACATATTTTGTATAATAAGCCTATAGCCGTGGCCTGTGTAACACTGCAGTAGTTGCACACAGAGCTCCAGCATTACAGCAGGGTGAGGTATTAGTGGGATATGTTGCATCTTACCCAGAAGCAAGTTGGTGAGGAGGAAAGAGCCCACATGGTTGGTAGCGAAGGACACCTCTAGCCCATCTGAGGTGATATCTCTAGGCAAGCCTGTGTGCAGACACAATATAATCAAACCAAGGCACATCCATACATATTTGAAAATATGTATTTTAAATACAGAAAGCATTACTAAAATATGTGATAAGAAATGCTGTGAATGCATTTTACTTTGGGAACAAAAGGATGTGCATGTCGCAAACAGACATAGATAATGAATGGGAATTTGTAAGCCAAATTGTAATTGGGTGGAATGGCATGTTACCATCGTTATTATCAATCAAGCAAAGCTGTTCGTCTCATGGACATTCTTATTGTGTACTGACTCGAAATGACAACCGTGCTTTGGTAATCTTACCCAAGACCTAAAGACTTGCATTAACTCTCCTCATGCCCAGTCTTCAGTCTTATGGCGTGTAGACACTCTTGATTCAAACCTAGTTGATCACACTAGTGTGACGGCTGTTGATGTCCACCCATGGTTACCTGCATCTTAGCCTGGAATCCAGAGTGAATATCGCTCCTTTTCATGACGGTTCTGCTTCAGGTGAATATTGAAAATGTAGTGAGTGATATTCAGTGTGGATTTCAGGCTATAACTGACTCTGGAACCAATGTCCACCTGAAGCCCTGGCATTGTCGACCAGGATGTGGAGAGAGCTCCTTCACTGGAACAGTAATAAATTGTGAACGATATTCAGTGTGGATTCCAGCCTAAGTGTGTATTCCAGGCTAATCTGGATCCGATGCCCACCTGAAGCTCCGGCGTTGTTGACCAGTATGTGGAGCTCCTTCTCCTCTCGCAGGACGCCCTCTGCGAACGCCCTCACCGACGCCAGGGACGAGGTGTCCACCAGACGCAGGTGCACGTCCGCATTCCCACTCCGCTTACGGATCTCATGCAGGGCGACGCTACCGCGAGCCTCGCTCCGGCACGCCATGATAACACGAGCCCCGCGCAGGGCAAAGTCAAGGGCAATGAACTTCCCTATCCCTGAGAGTGTGATAGGTGAGGTGGTGGGGGTGGGGTGTAAAAGGAAAGGAGTTAGGGAGAAAATTAGATAGAGAAAGAAGAAGTAGAATGAGAGAGGGAAAGAGTGGGAGTGGTAGAAAAAGAGAACGAGAAACAGAAAGACGGGGGAAAGGGAATGAGAAAACGGGATTATGGGAGTAGAGGGAGGGAGGGAGGGAGGTTAACAGGGTTAACGTAAACTCCCCCCATTCTGTACAAATGTGCGCAACCGTGACATTCAAACGAGGCTGCAAAGAAAACTAATGGGACTGTGTTGACTTCAAAATCTGGGGTGTGAACTGCGTTTCTATTCAAGTGTTGATCGACATGGTAATGTCTCTATAGTATTGGAGAAAAGTTGAAAAAACTTTGTTACATCGTGACGTTCATGCCGTAATGTACCGCACGCATAAAGCAACTATTTATGTCTTTTGTCTTTAAAAACAAGAAATGGACCGTGACGGGGGTAAGGGGGGATACCAAGTAATTATTTGTGTCATCACTGCAAACGATCATGACTCTGAAAGCCGCTGTTGACTTCTGAAGATCACTTTAGCACTGCGCTAAAAACCTGATTCCAAATTCGACACAAACCTTCAAATAGGTATGTAATGACACATTATATAAACTTTTATAGTGTTTTATTTACATTTTGGAGGTGATAAGGTGATACGTTGGGACAGATCGAGTGAAAAAAAGCAGTTTTACCACAGAACATCTCTCCTTCTCACTCCCACGCATTAGTTTCGCTTTCCCACCCGCCATTTTTTTAAATACACAACGGAGCTCACTGCCTTCTTGAATCATGCAGAAACGGGCAGCGTGGCGGTCTCGGCATGAAAGGGGAGAAATTGTGCTTTACAATGGTATTGACATTACAGTTGATCTGGAAGTATGACATTTTCTTGGCGCTAAAATAAGGTCAATTGTACGGACCAAGGCGATGAACAAAAGTGAGTGAGTTGACGTTAGTGATAAAGACACTCAGCAGGACAAAACAAAGTTCAAGAGCATTTGCTCAGACTGCAATCAAACAGGGAATTGCTTGTGTGTATGCCACAGGAGGCTGTTGAGGGTAGAACAGCTTATAATAATGTCCGAAACGGAGCTAATGGAATGGCATCAAACACCTGGAAACCATGTGTTTGATTATTTGATACCATTCCACTGATTCCACTTCAGTCATTAACACGAGCCCGATTCCCCAATTAGGTGCCACCAACCTCCTGTGGTGTGCCCGCCTGCTTGTCTGACTGACATTTCTGTCTGTGTGCAAAAGCTGTAAAAGACAGGAGTTTTGTAACAGGTGTGACTGATTGACTTGTTAACTCTCCAAGCAATCTCATCGGTTAATTGTATGTTTGCTGAATTGTATTTAAGCAAAGATTGTCTATTATATTGACAAGATAGTCAATTTAATGGGAATACAAGTCCTCAAAGATAGAAGGGAGGCGAGATCAGGTGGGGCCATTCGAGCCAATGACAGGGCATATACGTGTGTGAACAGGCCAGAGATAGATAGAGGTCTCATCTTTGTATCTGTGTCATTATTGTGTCTGTGACTGCATGGGCAGCGCCATTTTAACGTAGTAGATTTTCCTCTTCTTTATTGTCTGATTGCTCCCAACTCGTAGGCTCCCCACCCAGTTGACTACTTTTAAAATGGTGGAAACCCTCAATGGCAATATCCATGTTAAAATGGGATATATCCATGACGAGTCATACATCTATCTTTATGGCAACAGGCACAACTCCGTTATTGTCCGATATATAAGTTGCTGTAATTCCAAGTGCGTCCACTTATATCAGTGCATTCTTAACAACCTAACCATTACAAAATGTCTGTTTGATCAAATAAGCCTCACGTAACAAATGAGCAATTACATTTTTTTGTTGACCAAATTCGACACTCACTGGCAGGGGCGCCGCCAGGGATTTTGGGCTCCATGAAAAGTTACTTTGATTGTTTGTCATTTGAAATTGCATGGTTTGTAAATATTCCTGGCCCAGTGAGAAAGGCCACTGCTGAAAAGGTGAACTTGTAAACCATGCCCTAATATTTATTAAATGCTGAAACTAGTCCTTCTGTTTGGTCTTCACTTCACTATGCATGCTCATCCTAGTTACAAATAACCTGTCACGTTTCCACCTCGTGACAGTTTCCTTCACATGAAACTTGGCACTTCTGAGTTCTGAGCTAACTGACATGCACAGCTATTGTTCCAAGTGTTTGTCTATAGCTCGGCTTCCATCCAATTGATGACAGATTTTAATGCAAATATTCTCAAATCTGCATTTATCTGTAATATGCGCATTTTCCCACCAGAGAAGTTTCCATCAAATTGACTTGTTGTGGACAAAAGGCTGTGCGTGATGACAAAGTGCACATTAAAAAATAACTTTTGTGGTTAAATTCCCATTTATCTAATAAAAAATACAAGTTAAATAGCTTTCATTTGATTTTCAACTCTGATATGAATAATGTAAGTTAAGCAGGTTCCTGGAATAAAATATACATAGAAATAAACACTTACAAATACAATTTAAATAAGGGGCAATGTTCAAATGAGGATGTGTTCGCATCATCACAAAACACAAAAAGATCCCACCTTTTGAAATATTTTGTTTTGTCAACATTTTGAAAAGTTTACCTTTAAATGTGATGTTTCCATCAGGCCTATTGTGACATTTGTTTAGCAGTGTTCTTTACTTGCATAAAGGTTGGATGAATATTCTAAAATCCGCATAAAAACAATATGCACATTTTCCCACTAGAGACTTGTTTCCATCAAATTGATTCGTTGCAGACGAAAGGCTGTGCGTGATGACGTAGTGAACATAAAAATACGAATTCCCATGAACTGAATAAAAAAGACAAGTTAAATCGGTTTCCATCGCATTTTCAACTCTACTGATGGTTTTCTCACAAAATAATGTGCCATTATAGCAAGGAGCTTGATGCTTTTTTCCAATAAATATCAAGGGTCTTTTTCTGGTGACATGCTAATCGATGCTTGGCTGCCATTTGACAAATAAAAAATAATCTCGCACTTTTGTCCATAATAATCTCATAAATGTAGGCTGTATGTGCGCATATCTGCGCCGTGCTGGCTAGAGCGCGTGTGTCAATACCAGAGTGGGCACATTAGCTAAAATGCAAAACTGTCAGTAGAGTTTAAAATGAATGGAAACGCTCTCTCACGGACAAAAACATGTGGACATACAGGAGAACTCTCACTTTCTTCAAAAGCGAGATTCCAAAAGCATGCCATTAACTAAAATCCGAAATCTATTTGAGACATTTTGAGTGCGAAAAGTGGGGGAAATGCGTCATGTCAAGAGGTATTTCCCCACTGGACAAACACTGGTTAAATCATAGTTGTTTCCACATCCTTTAGATGAAGTTGAACCAAAGTGAATATAGATGCTGAATTGACGTCTGTGCCCAGTGGGTTACCAATTATGATTTAAATAGTATTTAGATTTTGTTGTATTACCATTTGGTTAAGAGTTTTTGTCTGGCACTTGGTGGATAAATATAATTATTGAATCAAATTGATTGGATAAGCCTGTCCAAGCAAAACAAGTATATGCCAAGTGGCACCATACAAAACAGTTAGTTACCTGTGTTAGCTCCAGTAACTATGGCTGTCTTGCCCTTCAGTTGCACCAGACAGGCGCGCGGATCCCACGACCCTCTCCGCTGTGATCGCAAGATAAGTCCCAAAATCACCGTCGATACCGCCCACAACGGGTGAGAGAAAACATCAGTCCAAAACAAATACATTTTAAAATCCACTGAGCCCCAAATGCAGAACGAAAATGTATCTGGATACAACTTCGCAACTGTCAGTCAGATTGAAGCAGATTTATTTTTATTGTCAGATTTACGACCCACCTCCTTTCTGAGGGCTATTTGCCAGTATCCACATAGAACGATTCAAGTCAACACCCGAAGTTTTCCCCAAAGTCGATGTTGCCACTGAGTGTACTCAACATTGGGAAAACCTGCTCTTTAAATCAAATCATATCAAATCAAATGTTATTGGTCACATACACATGGTTAGCAGATGTTACTGCCAGTGTAGCGGAATGCTTGTGCTTCTAGTTCCGACAGTGCAGCAATATCTAACAAGTAATCTAACAATTCCACAACAACTACCTAATACACACAAATCTAGGTAAGGGATGGAATAAGAATATATACATATAAATATATGGATGAGCAATGACTGAGCGGCATAGGTAAGATGTAATATATGGTATAAAATACAGTATATAAAAATGGGATGAGTAATGCAAGATATGTAAACATTATTCAAGTGGCATTATTCAAGTGACTAGTGATCCATTTATTAAAGTGGCCAATGATTTCAAGTCTGTATGTAGGCAGCATGAGAGCGCGTTCTTTGATATTTTTCTCTGGTAAAGACAATAATGATTCTCCGTCTTAAATGTTATCGTTTATTTAGCGCTAGCGTCCCACTAATCCGCAAGAAGTTAACAGTCTGATGGCCTTGAGATAGAAGCTATTTTTCAGTCTCTCGGTCCTAGCTTTGATGCACCTGTACTGTCCTTGGTAGCGGGGTGAACAGGCAGTGGCTCTGGTGGTTGTTGTCCTTGATGATCTTTTTGGCCTTCTTGTGACATCAGGTGCTGTAGGTGTTCTGGAAGGCAAGTTATTCAGCCCAACAGGATGCTCTCAATTATGCATCTGTAAAAGTTTGTGAGGGTTTTAGGTGACAAGACACATTTCTTAAGCCTCCTGAGGTTGAAGAGGCGCTATTGCGCCTTCTTCACCACACTGTCTGTGTGGGTGGACCATTTCAGTTTGTCCATGATGTGTACGCCAAGGAACTTAAAACTTTCCACCTTCTCCACTGCTGTCCCATCAATGTGGATAGTCCATGAACATCTCCTTTTCTTTGTTGACGTTGAGTGAGAGGTTGTTTTCCTGACATCACACTCCGAGTGCCCTCACCTCCTCCCTATAGGCTAGCTCGTCGTTTTTGTTGAGCAAGCCTACAAATGTTGTGTCGTCTGCAAACATGATGATTGAGTTGGAGGTGTGCATGGCCACGCAATCATGGGTGAACAGGGAGTACAGGAAGGGGCTGAGCACGCACCCTTGTGGGGCCCCAGTATTGAGGATAAGCGAAGTGGAGATGTTGTTTCCTACTTTCACAACCTGGGGGCAGCCCGTCAGGAAGTCAAGGACCCAATTGCACAGGGCGGGGTTGTTATGGGATTTTGATGAATAATGACTCAATTACAGTGCCTTGCGAAAGTATTCGGCCCCCTTGAACTTTGCGACCTTTTGCCACATTTCAGGCTTCAAACATAAAGATATAAAACTGTATTTTTTGTGAAGAATCAACAACAAGTGGGACACAATCATGAAGTGGAACGACATTTATTGGATATTTCAAACTTTTTTAACAAATCAAAAACTGAAAAATTGGGCGTGCAAAATTATTCAGCAAACTCTCTCCAGAAGTTCAGTGAGGATCTCTGAATGATCCAATGTTGACCTAAATGACTAATGATGATAAATACAATCCACCTGTGTGTAATCAAGTCTCCGTATAAATGCACCTGCACTGTGATAGTCTCAGAGGTCCGTTAAAAGCGCAGAGAGCATCATGAAGAACAAGGAACACACCAGGCAGGTCCGAGATACTGTTGTGAAGAAGTTTAAAGCCGGATTTGGATACAAAAAGATTTCCCAAGCTTTAAACATCCCAAGGAGCACTGTGCAAGCGATAATATTGAAATGGAAGGAGTATCAGACCACTGCAAATCTACCAAGACCTGGCCGTCCCTCTAAACTTTCAGCTCATACAAGGAGAAGACTGATCAGAGATGCAGCCATGAGGCCCATGATCACTCTGGATGAACTGCAGAGATCTACAGCTGAGGTGGGAGACTGTCCATAGAACAACAATCAGTCGTATATTGCACAAATCTGGCCTTTATGGAAGAGTGGCAAGAAGAAAGCCATTTCTTAAAGATATCCATAAATAGTGTTGTTTAAAGTTTGCCACAAGCCACCTGGGAGACACACCAAACATGTGGAAGAAGGTGCTCTGGTCAGATGAAACCAAAATGGATTTTTTTGGCAACAATGCAAAACGTTATGTTTGGCGTAAAAGCAACACAGCTGAACACACCATCCCCACTGTCAAACATGGTGGTGGCAGCATCATGGTTTGGGCCTGCTTTTCTTCAGCAGGGACAGGGAAGATGGTTAAAATTGATGGGAAGATGGATGGAGCCAAATACAGGACCATTCTGGAAGAAAACCTGATGGAGTCTGCAAAAGACCTGAGACTGGGACGGAGATTTGTCTTCCAACAAGACAATGATCCAAAACATAAAGCAAAATCTACAATGGAATGGTTCAAAAATAAACATATCCAGGTGTTAGAATGGCCAAGTCAAAGTCCAGACCTGAATCCAATCGAGAATCTGTGGAAAGAACTGAAAACTGCTGTTCACAAATGCTCTCCATCCAACCTCACTGAGCTCGAGCTGTTTTGCAAGGAGGAATGGGAAAAAAATTCAGTCTCTCGATGTGCAAAACTGATAGAGACATACCCCAAGCGACTTACAGCTGTAATCGCAGCAAAAGGTGGCGCTACAAAGTATTAACTTAAGGGGGCTGAATAATTTTGCACGCCCAATTTTTCAGTTTTTGATTTGTTAAAAAAGTTTGAAATATCCAATAAATGTCGTTCCACTTCATGATTGTGTCCAACTTGTTGTTGATTCTTCACAAAAAAATACAGTTTTATATCTTTATGTTAGAAGCCTGAAATGTGGCAAAAGGTCGCAAAGTTCAAGGGGGCCAAATACTTTCGCAAGGCACTGTATGTATACATTTAGCTTAAAATGATAACTAAACAGAATACTACTATGTTACTGTATGGATGTATGACTCTTATTATAATCATAGTACTGAATATAATGTGTGTAATTATAATCAAGAATTAGAACAAGGACTGTCTGTTCCTTGTTAGAAACAAATTGACTTATCTTCAGACCGGCTGGAATACTGTGTTCCTTACAGGACATCCTGTCTCTACCCAGGGAGGGGAGAGACCTTGGGCTAGTAGTAGATGATTTAACAGGTGGTAGACAATGTGGGAAGGCTTGTGAACTATACTGCCATTGTATCGGAATGGAGGAAGGACATTTTAAAACCTATGATGTTATTTTTAGTATATAACCTGATGAAAATTGTACTATGATCAGTACTCTCGAGAATAAACGCTATTGATTGATTTTGAGACTGGTTTCTGTCCATTTTATGCAAATAAGTATCTTACAAATTCTTAGAAATGGGCAGAGTGTTTTAATTGAATTGGTTGTTGAACATATAGGAATGGAATTCCATAAACAGGGGTTGAGACCCAGGGCCTCAAGCTTAATGATGAGCTTGGAGGGTACTTTGGTGATGAATGCTGAGCTGTAGTCAATGAACAACATTCTAACATAGATATTCCTCTTTGTCCAGAAGGGATAGGGCAGTGTGCAGTGTGATGGTGATTGCATCGTCTGTGGACCTATTGGGGCAGTATGTAAATTGAAGTGGGTCTATGGTAAGGTGGAGGTGATATGATCCTTGACTAGTCTCTCAAAGCACTTCATGATGACAGAAGTGAGTGCTACGGGGCGATAGTTATTTAGTTCAGTTACCTTTGCCTTCTTGGGTACAGGAACAATGGTGGCCATCTTGAAGTATGTGGGGACAGCAGACTGGGATAGGGAGAGATTGAATATGTCTGTAAACACACCAGCCAGCTGGGCTGCGCATACCCTGAGGACACGGCTAGGGATGCTGTCTGGGCCGGCAGCCTTGTGAGGGTTAACACGTTTAAATGTCTTACTCATGTTGGCCACAGAGAAGGAGAGCCCACAGTCCTTGGTAGTGGGCTACATCGGTGGCACTGTAATATCCTCAAAGCGGGCAAAGAAGGTGTTTAGTTTGTCTGGAAGCAAGACGTTGGTGTCTGTGACGTGGCTGGTTTTCTTTTTGTAGTCTGTGATTGTCTGTAGTCCCTGCCACATACGTCTCGTGTCTGAGCCGTTGAATTGCAACTCCACTTTGTCCCTATACTGACATTTCGCTTGTTTGATTGCCTTGCGGAGGGAATAACTACACTATTTGTATTCAGCCATATTCCAGGTCACCTTTCCATGGTTAAATGCGGTGGTTCATTCTTTCAGTTTTGCGTGAATGCCGCCATCTATCCACAGTTTCTGGTTGGGGTAGGTTTTAATAGTCACAGTGGGTACAACATCTCCTATGCTCTTCCTTCAAAACTCACTCACCGAATCAGCGTATAAATCGATATTATTCTCTGAGGCTACCCGGAACATGTCCCAGTACACGTGATCAAAACAATCAGACCAGCGTTGAATAGTCCTTGTCACGGGTACATCCTGTTTGCGTTTCTGCCTATAGGAAGGGAGGAGCAAAATTGAGTCATGGTCAGATTTGCAAAAAGGAGGGCGGGGGAGGGCCTGGTATGCATCCCGGAAGTTATAGTAGCAGTGATCCAATGTTTTTCCAGTGCTGGTACTACAATCTGCTACATACAATATGCTGATAGAATTTAGGTAGCCTTGTTCTAAAATTTGCTTTGTTAAAATCCCCAGCTACATACAATAAATGCAGCCTCAGGATATATGGGGGGGGGGGGGGGGGGGGGGGGGGGGGGGCGGACGGACGGACGACACGACATACACAACTGTGACAATAACGAGAATTCTCTTGGGAGATAATGCGGTCGGCATTTGATTGTGAGGAATTCAAGGTCAGGTGAACAAAACGACTTGAGTTCCTGTATGTTGTTACAATTACACCATGAGTTAATCATCAAACATACATTCCCGCCCTCCTTCTTCCCGGAGAGATGTTTATTTCTGTTGGCACGACGCACAAAGAATCCCAGTGGATGTACCGACTCTGATAGCATATCCCGAGAGAGCCATGTTTCCATGAAACAGAGTATGTTACAATCCCTGATGTCTCTCTGCAAGCAATCCTTGTCCTAATTTCGTCTGCCTTGTTATCTAGAGACTGGACATTAGCGAGTAATATACTTGGAAGCGGTGGGTGGTGAGTTCGCCTCTGAAGTCTGACCAGAAGGCCGCTCTGTCTTCCTCTTCAGCGGTGACGTTGTTTTGGGTCAGCCTTTGGAATCAGTTAAATGCCTTGGATGGTTCAGACAAATCCACTCCAATTCGTATTACTGGTTGTAGTGCTGGTAAGTTGACGTTGCTCTGATATCCAATAGTTCTTCCCGGCTGTATGTAATAACACTTAAGATTTTATTGGCTAACAATGTAAGAAATAATCCATAAAAAAACAAAAAATTTCAAGTTTTTTAAGGACTAGAAGCGAGGCGACCCTCTCTGTTGGCCCCATCTTGCAAATATACATAGACTGACCAGGTAAATCCAGGTGAAAATTATGATCCCTTATTGATGTCACTTGTTAAATCCACTTCAATCAGTGTAGAAGAAGGGGATGAGACAGGTTAAAGAAGGATTTTTAAGCCTTGTCCTAATATGTAATAGACCTTTTACATTTCTTTGGATTAACCTATAACTACTGTTAGGAATTCTATTTTCTGATGATTATTCCCAAATGAGATACATTTTCTAATGCCAGACGTCACCATAAAGCAGGTCTAAGTAACTGGTATCTGAGCCCTTGAGCCATATAATCGTCCATGGGTGTCTTTAAGCGATTAAGATGTTCCAGTTGTATAGTCTATTCAACCCCAAGGTCTCAGCCTTGATTTAATGCTTTGCCACAAGGCAATGAAGGGTGAAACATCGACCAGATAAGTCAAATGTATTGCAATACAGTAATGGTAGTTAGAGTGCAGAATTAAATTGAAGCTTTAGCTCCATCTGCAGATATAGCTGACGTGAAGGATTAAATTGAAGTCTCAGCAGGAAGAAACTCCAAATGACAGATATGGCTCTTTTTAGCGGGAGTGAAGGACCTTTTGGTGAAACGCCATAATGATGATGCACTGTTCCGATTATCTAATATAAGTAGGATACAAATGGGTATGCATGTGCCGGCAATGTGTGATTAAATGTATGATCAAATGTGTGATTGACTGAGTGCATATGATTTAAGGTGAAGGCAACAGTGCGTGTTGCGATAGCTGAATGCTGAAGTCTACTGTGATAGATAGTGGCATGTGTTGAGCCATTGAGTGATTATGTGACTCATATTGTCACACCCTGATCTGTTTCACCTGTTCCTGTGATTGTCTCCACCCCCTCCAGGTGTTGCTTATTTTCTCCAGTGTATTTATCCCTGTGTTTCCTGTCTCTCTGTGCCAGTTTGTCTTGTATGTTAGTCAACCAGTGTGTTTTTACCGTTCTTTTTTTGCTCTTCTCTTTTTGATAGTCTTCCCGGTTTTGACCGCTGCCTGACTCTGGACTACTTTGCCGCCTGCCCGCCTTGACACTGCCTGCCCTTCGGTACCTTTTGGACTCTGAACTGGTTATGACCCTTATGCCTGTCCATGACCATTCTCTTGTCTTACCCTATTGGATTAATAAATATTGTAAGACTCCAACCATCTGCCTCCTGTGTCTGCATCTGGGTCTCTCCTTGTGCCATGATACATATAGTTTAAGTAAGAGCAGCGCTGGGCCATGTGAAAGATGTGCTGCTGTCTATACAGTCCTGTAGGTTTTTGTTCCAACCCTAATCTAGCTCACCTGATTCTAATAATTACCTGGTTGATAAACTGAATCAGATAGTTACAACTTGGGTTTGAGCAAAAAGGTAGTTATCCAGGAACAAGGTTGGAGAGCACTAGCAGTTACTGTACTAGATATTTTGAATTGCTGCTGATAATTTTTCTGAATTTTTCTGCTGATAATTTTGTTGTCAATAGTTAGCTAGTAGTGAGGAAAGGATAAAGCAGGGGTTCCTAAACCTTTTGTCCTGTAATCCCATTTTGATATAAAAAAAACATTTGTTACCCCACTATGTCAAGTTATTTAATCAACTGCCAATGTTTACTTTTTTAAATTTGTGGTCTATTGCAATCTATTACAAATCAGTCTGACAGTAGTTTTGACCGTATTTCAATCTGAAGGAAGTAAATCCAATTTTGGAATGCTTGTGCTTCTAGTTCCGACAGTGCAGCAATATCTAACAAGTAAATCAAACAATTCCCCAACAACTACCTAATACACACACATCTAAAGGGGTGAATGAGAATATGTACGTATAAATATATGGATGTGCGATGGCTGAGCGGCATAGGCAAGATGGTGTAGATGGTATAAAATACAGTATATACATATGAGTAATGTAAGATATGTAAACATTATTAAAGTGGCATTGTTTTAAAGTGACTAGTGATCCGTTTATTAAGGTGGCCAGTGATTGGGTCTCAATGAAGGCACCAGCCTCTCTGAGTTAGTGATTGCTGTTTAGCAGTCTGATGGCCTTGAGATAGAAGCTGTTTTTCAGCCTCTCGGTCCCAGCTTTGATGCACCTGTACTGACCTCGCCTTCTGGATGGTAGCGGTGTGAACAGGCAGTGGCTTGGGTGGTTGTTGTCCTTGATCTTTTTGGCCTTGCTGTAGGTGTCTTGGAGGGCAGGTAGTTTGCCCCCGGTGGTGCGTTGTGCAGACCACACCATAGTGGAAAACAAATAACATCTAAATGTATTACAATTTTGATTTGGGTTTCTCATTTTGTTCACACCCGGAAGCACATAGAATATTCATGAGGCTTAGGGGCTGTCTTTACAGCCTAGGTTGGCAGCACAAAGAAAGGATTATACTATTTCTCAGAAGTACTGAGTTGGGTAGGATGATTTAGAAATGTGGAGCTAATGTTGTAAACCGTGATTGACCGCATACTCCAGCACAGTAGGTGGCAGCATGCACCTTTAACATTTGTTTACGGACCGCCATTATATCATAGAAGAAGAAGATGATGATGATGATGAAGAAGAAGAATTAGACTGTGAGTGTGACAGGAAGATAAAAATACTCATGTTAGCTGAGATGCATAATATATTATGAAGTTAGCATGCCAATACCAATAAAAAGGCTTATTTCTAATTTACGGAACATTCAGAACACACACACAAACATGTCAGCCGTGACTATAGCTTAATTAGATATTGTTGTATATGTCAGTCACTCAGCCCAATCCAGTGGAAATTATGCTCTCAAAGTCCTGTATACTACCACCTCCCACAACACCCTGATGAAAATAAACCTGGCCCCATGACTGTACGTCTGCATATCTCTCCAACCCTGCTGTATCCCACTGTGCTGAGACAATATGACTCTAGAACAGTTTTATACTATTTTAAATGGAATGATCAACATTGATTCACTTTCTCTCTCTCTCTCATTTCAATTAAAAGGGGCTTTACTGGCATGGGAAACACATGTTAACATTGCCAAAGCAAGTGGAATAAACAATCACAAATTTAGTTAACTCTCTCCCCCTCTGTCAATCCTCACAGTTCACTCACAGATGGTATGTACAGTAGGCTGGTTGATGGCACCTGCAAGCCTGTTTGAGGGACAACCGGACAGAATATATCAGAATTCTTGGACTTCAGCTGAGACCCTCCTCTCCATCCCCATCCTTCAAGGAAAGTCTCTTCTTTATACTTCCTGTTAGGCATGATGCTCACAAGGTGTGTGTCTCCAATTTCTCTCATGGCATGTGGTATTATCTTGCTATCGCTTTCTCTCCAGGATACATTAGGGGAAGTTGTTATGCTGTTGGTCAACTGCTTTATCCCCCTCATACTGAATTTTGCTCACACTTGTTCAACTGCTCTTTGATTAAATCGGTTTAATTCAATGTTTACATTTGCTTCAAGTGTGGTTTTTACTGAAAGTTGACAGATTGGACTTGTATGGAGAGATGTGGGTGTAGGGGGAGAGAGAGAGTGGAAAGATGGGTGTAGGTTGAAGAAACCCCCTATCCTCCTGCCTCCCTCTCTTCTCTTGATAAGTAATGAAAGTGACTGTGACCATCCACTTCAGCTAGCATTTCCTGTTTTTAGGCCTGTTTACATTTTTCAAGGTAAAGCTTAGGATGAAGTGTCAAAAATGTGACACAGGCTGTATTATTATGCTTATGTATGTGTTGGTACTGTCTGTTCAATCAGGTATTGAATATTCTTAAATCTTATATCTGACATGGGTTGAAGTTACCAATATTAATCCTACGTCAAGTCTACAGAATAACCTGTGTTGTACAATATTCTATCCACTAGATTGTACTAATGTGCTGTCACCTTCAAAGAGGTCTAATGTGAGTTTTTCTATTCACCCTTCAAGTACTGAGAAAATGTCCAAATTAATGAAATTCCCTGAATGTTGCATTTATGATTACTAGATATGACTGGTTGTGATCCAGTCACATGTGACATGCAAAGTCCAAGTGTCATACAAAGCGGGTCATGTTGAGACCCCAACTCCTGTTTGTCACTCACACCATTAAATAGCTTAAACATATACAGTTGAAGGTGTGGTCTGTACCTTCTGAATATTCCCTTTTGATTGCACAAATATTTCCATTTGTTCTCTCAGAATTACTGCCACAGATTTAGGTTAGATACTCAGGCACTGGCTCATTGGAAGAGAGGGCTTGAGGCTACAGCCCACTAACAAATGACCAGCCAGGCCACCACACACACCTGCAGTACACTCCTTTCCCCGCCCCTACTTACTTACATGCATACAATTCAAGTCTGTATTCACAAAGTGTCTCAGGGTAGCATTGCTGATCTAGGATCACTGACCAGGTCCCTCTATGTAGTAAGCAGTTGCACCTGCTGTTTCAGCTATGAGCACTGGACCCCTGATCAACTTCCCATTCTAGGAAAGTCACATCTAATAAGTCATTGTGGAGATGACACAATTGTCTTAATATCGAATCGTGTCTTGATGACATTTTATGATAGGGAATATCATTCTGATTCGGACTCCTCGCACCTGTGTACAAAAGGATTCATGCCTATGCAGAACTAAAAGTCCTCAGCATTGACAACCAAAGGAATGTGTGCTTTCATGTGTATAAATAAAGAGTTTTGGCATTCTTTTCAACATTTCAGAAAAATAACGATTTATTTCAGCTAAATTGCTTGTATTAGCAAGGAGTTAACCCTGGGGTCCATTTGAGACCTGAATGTAGAACCTTGAAATGACAGATGACAAGTGTACTAAACACAAACACGCTACATTAAAAATAAAGGCAGTCATACTTTTTTATCACTATTTTTTTCTTTGTTTGAAAAAGATGATCAGAAAACAGTGTATTATATAAATAATAAATGGTACAGCTCGTTTGATTTACACAGGTTAGTAGAATAAGGAAATAATTCAAGGTTTTTACAGAAACATGATTCATGGTACTCATGGTCATCAGTTGAAGTCAGGTGTAATGAGTGTTGACAGTATGGTTCATAGTTATGTTATTAGTAGCTTTTAGTAAGCACTCTAATTAAGTGATAATGCCAGAGAAGCCGGTGTTTAGAGGATAAATGATATTGGCATGGGTGTTGTTAGGCCAGAGACGAAGTGGATTAATCTATTCATACTATTTCATCCTTCCACAAGATATAGTCTAGGGTTGCTAGAGACGCGACCCAGTCGTTCAGTCTTTTTGTTCTGTATCTATGGACGCGACCCAGTCGTTCATTCGAAATGTTCAATTGCCATACTGGCTAGCAATGTTCGTATCCCTTGCTTGCTATCTAGCCAACTACGGCTAACTTACAGTCAGGTAAAGAAGTGCAGCCAGAATAACAGCAAATTAGCTGCATTTGCATTTGTTTAAGCTGTTTTCTAGTGACATTTATTTGGATACATCCATAACAATGTGCTAATGAGGCGCAATTTCGCCTGGCATAGAACATGTGCTCACTCATTAGGACATGGTTGTTCTGAGGAGCTAGCCAACACAGCTACAGTAACATAATCACTTCAAACTGAAGCTGGAAAGACGGCAAATTAGCTTTGTTTCTTTTTGCCTTTTTTGAAATGACAGTTGTTTTGTATATGTCCATAAAAATGATGCCAGCTGATTCATGATTTAGACTAGCTGAGAAACACTGCCTGCCTGCCTGTCTGTCTCGTCCCGACTCCCAACATGTTCATTACTATAGGAGAGCAGAAGATCAAATTTGAATAATGAAACAATGTTGAAAATGTCGGAGAGACAGACAGCAAGGTTTACACAAATCTCTGCTGTTGAAAATGAAATGTTAGTCTAAAATAAATGTGAGATAATGTCTAGATGCTTTTTATAATGGTTGGGCTGAGACAGTGGATTGCGCAGTCAGATAGAGCAGAGTAAATATGCATTTTAACGTCATAGATTTAGCTTGGTGGCAATTTGTGGAATGCAATTTTTACCAATCAGCATTCAGGATTAGACCCACTCATTGTATAATAATACAATATTTTAATAATTTGAAGTTAAAGTTTCCACACAAGGTCACACTGTTAATACGAGTGTTGACAGCATTTGCTTTCTATTGTTTGCGCTTCCTAAGGGAACAGAGGGATGAAGCTTGGGACTGATATTCAATTTGAGGTCACCATTCCTCTCTCCCCAGCACATCTGGTGTTTGGGTCAAAGATAAGATGTGTCCTTAGTGTCATGAACTTAAACAGGCTGTAAGATACAGTGGAACATTTGGAACAGAGGTATAAATAATTGAATAGGATACCATTTTGTCAACCTGACATGACAATTTCCAATTATTATTTCTCAATTCGATACATTTTGAATAACAAGTGATTTAAGTAAGAAAGTAATTTCATATAAAAAAATACTTGAAACAATGTCCAAATTGAAGTAAGTAGATCCAAATAATTATGGCTGTGGGTAACAAAAAAAGAAAGAGCTGATAGGCCAGCACCAACTTTTTGCAGGTTTCATTTTTCTTATAATAAAAAAAAATCATATACACAAAATATAGAATAAAGTTGTTTAAGCTGAACTTTTAGCCATACGTCAATGCAACAGGTCTAGATGATAAGATTCCAAGTGAAAGGAGCTCTGGGATTGTTAAGTTTAGTAGGTGGCTATTTTGCTTAATGGGACCCTATATCACTTAATGTGTCTCCAGTATGATTATGCTGTATGTACGCATGCAGTAAGCTAGATTGGAGAAGAAGGAGGTATTTAGGACTAGTAATACAGAATATTGCATTTTTAGGACTGATGAACAAGTAGCATAGTGAAAAATAACAAAATGTTTATTTTCTCTTCCAGGACTGATGGAATGTCCACTACCAAGTATTCTAATGAGTTTAACAATGATTATGTATCTCTCCCTTTGAAATGCTTCCTTAGGCCTGCTGTCTTGGGAGAGCAGTTAGTGAAATGCACATGTAAAGGTACCCGAATCTGGCCATTAAGGGAGCTCCCAAATTAAGAAAGGCTTGGCCATGTTTGTTTCTGCCCCTACTTTTTACCCCCACACACCTACAGTTGAAGTCTGAAGTTTACATACACTGAGGTTGGAGTCATTAAATCTTGTTTTTCAACCACTCCACAAATGTCTTGTTAACAAACTATGGTTTTGGCAAGTCGGTTAGGACATCTACTTTGTGCACGACACAAGTAATTTTTCCAACAATTGTTTACAGACAGATTATTTCACTTATAATTCACTGTATCACAATTCCAGTGGGTCAGAAGTTTACATACACTAAGTTGACTGCGCCTTTAAACAGCTTGGAAAATTCCAGAAAATTATGTCATTGCTTTAGAAGCTTCTGATAGGCAAATTGACATAATTTGAGTCAATTGGAGGTGTAACGATGGATGTATTTCAAGGCCTACCTTCAAACTCAGTGCCTCTGCTTGACATCATGGGACAATCCAAAAGAATGTGCAGACCTCCACGAGTCTGGTTCATCCTTGGGAGCAATTTCCCGACTCCTGAAGGTACCACGTTCATCTGTAGAAACAATACATACAAACACCATGGGACCACGCAGCCATCATACCGCTCAGGAAGGAGACACATTCTGTCTCCTAGAGATGAACGTACTTTAGTGCGAAAGTGCAAATCAATCCCAGAACAACAGCAAAGGACCTTGTGAAGATGCTGGAGGAAACTATATCTATATCCACAGTAAAATGAGTCCAATATCGACATAACCTGAAAGGCTGCTCAGCAAGGAAGAAGCCACTGCTCCAAAACCGCCATAAAAAAGCCAGACTACTGTTTGCAACTGAACACGGGGACAAGGATTGTATATTTTTGGAGAAATATCCTCTGGACTGATGAAACAAAAACAGAACTGTTTGGCCATACTGACCATTATGTTTGGAGGAAAAAGGGGGAGGCTTGCAAGCCGAAGAACACTATCCCAACCGTGAAGCACGGGGGTGGCAGCATCATGTTGTGCTTTGGGTGCTTTGCTGCAGGAGGGACTTGTGTACTTCACAAAATAGATGGCATCATGAGGCAAGACAATTATGTGGATATATTGAAGCAGCAACTCAAGACATCAATCAGGAAGTTAAAGCTTGGTCACAAATGGGTCTTCCAAATGGACAATGACCCCAAGCGTACTTCCAAAGTTGTGGCAAAATGGCTTAAGGACAACAAAGTCAAGGTATTGGAGTAGCCATCACAAAGCCCTGACCTCAATCCTATAGAACATTTGTAGGCAGAACTGAAAAAGCGTGTGCGAGCAAGGAGGCCTACAAACCTGACTCAGTTACACCAGCTATGTCAGGAGGAATGGGCCAAAATTCACCCAACGTATTGTGGGAAGCTTGTGGAAGGCTACACAAAAAGTTTGACCCAAGTTAAAACATTTAAAGGCAATGCTACCAAATAGTGATTGAGTGTATGTAAACTTCTGACCCACTGAGAATGTGATGAAAGAAATAAAAGCTGAAATAAATAATTCTCTCTACTATTATTCTGACATTTCATATTCTTATAATAAAGTAGTGATCCTAACTGACCTAACACAGTGATTTTTTACTAGGATTAAATGTCAGGAATTGTGAAAAACTGAGTTTAAATGTATTTGGCTAAGGTGTATGTAACCTTCCGACTTCAACTGTACCTACACTCACAACCCACCCGTCTATACTTATGAATATGTGTCAGTGCTGTTAATACCGTGTCTGTTTTATTGTGTGTCGTTTTCTTATTTGGTTTAGCAGGATCTTCACGGGTGAGAAAGGATTCACCTTAAAGGACACGCAAAAAGTATCTATTGTCTGAATTTTGGATTCACAGATTTAAGTTCTCCTGATGAGAAATGTACTGAAAAACAATGTAAATCTGGTACAGAGAATGTTTGAAATGTTTTTATATAATGAGTCAGAAGTACAAGGAAAGAAAACAGAAAGAACAGACTCACTTAATCGTATTGAATGACCTCTGTTCTGACCATCTAGTGAGACCTGATCACCCTCAATAGAAGGGCCAGAGGCATTGGGTGAAGTTTGAATGTTATATGGAATGCTGACATTTTTGAAGGAGTGTATTGCTGTTGTAGTTTGTTTGTTTGTTTTTGTTTCAACACAAATCTCACCAGATTGGGCCTGTAACTCTGCGGTAAGATCGGCAAATAATATAGGGAAGTATAAGTCAATTTGCAAGATCCCACTGGACATAAACTGGTTGAATCAACGTTGTTTCCACGTCATTTCAATGAAATAGACTGGTGGGGGTTGGGCGTGCAGGCGGCTGGGATGTCCTTGTCCCATCGTGCCCTAGCAACTACTTGTGGCGGGCCGGGCGCATGCACGCTGACTTCGGTTGCCAGCTGTACGGTGTTTCCTCTGACACATTGGTGCAGCTGGCTTCTGGGTGAAGTGAACAGTGTGTCAACAATCAGTGCGGCTGAGCGGCATCGTGTTTCGGGGACGCATGGCTCTCGACCTTCGCTTCTCCCGAGTCCGTACGGGAGATAACCTGGCATCTAATGCACATTTCCTGCATTTTTACACAATCCGATATGCCGTCTCTATTTAGAACAAAAATTAAGCAAAAATGCTCACAGCCATCATTCTAGGTAAGAGATCATTACTAAATATGTTTAAGAGATTAATATGACTGAACTAGATCAAAGGTAATTCAATAATAAACATAAACAATAGCCTAACAAATGAACAACCCTTGAAAAATATGAAGACTTTTGATTGTCTTTAAGACATCCTCTGTATCAAATTTCAGCCAGACTGACCAGCCAGCCAGAGCCCAACCCCCACCAGTCTAGTCAATAACTCAACAAAGAGCTGCAGTTAGTTTCAGAGTGGGTGGCAAGGAATAAGTTAGCCCTAAATATTTCTAAAACTAAAAGCATTATATTTGGAACAAAACACTCATTAAACCCTAAACCTCAACGAAGTTTTGTAATAAATCGTGTGGAAATTGAGCAAGTTGAGATGACTAAACTTCTTGGAGTAACCCTAGATTGTAAACTGTCATGGTCAAAACATATTGATGCAGTAGTAGCTGAGATGGGGAGAAGTCTGTCTATAATAAAGCGATGCTCTGCCTTCTTAACAACACTATCAACAAGGCAGGCCATACAGGCCCTAGTTTTGTCGCACCTTGACTACTGTTCAGTCGTGTGTTCAGGTTCCAGAAAAAAGGACTTAGGAAAATTGCAAAAGGCACAGAACAGGGCAGCACGGCTGGCCCTTGGATGTACACAGTATTAATAATATTAATATTATGCATGTCAAGCTCTCCTGGCTGAAAGTGGAGGAGAGATTGACTTCATCGCTACTTTATTTATGAGAGGTTATTTATCACATGTTGAATGGCCGCGCTGTCTGTCTAAAGTACTGGCACACAGCTCGGGCCCCCATGCATACCCCACAAGACATGCCACAAGAGGTCTCTTCACAGTCCCCAAGTCCAGAACAGACCATGGGAGGCACACAGTACTACATAAAGCCATGACTACATGGAACTCTATTCCACATATTCCACAAGTAACTCACGCCAGCAGTAAAATTTGATTTAAAAAAACAGATTAAAAAACACCTTATGGAACAGCGGGGACTGTGAAGCATAACAAACATTGGCACAGACACATGCATACACACACACACACACACACACACGCACTTTTCATACACATGGATTTAGTACTGAAGATATGTGGTAGGGGGAGAGGATGAGCCTGAGGGCAAAAGATGTGTTATGAAATCTGTGAATTTATTGTAATGTTTTTAAAATTGTATAAACTGCCTTAATTTTGCTGGACCCCAGGAAGAGTAGTTGCTGCTTCGGCAGCATTTATGGGGATCCATAATAAATACAAATACAACTCTCTCCCAACACAATTTCCTCCCAGTTCACACCTTTAATTTGTTTAATTCCCAAGGGAACGATTTGGAAACAAAAATGGAAGTAATGTAGTAACCAAAAAAGTGTTAAACAAATCAAAATATATTTTAGATTTTAGATTCTTCAAAGTAGCCACTCGCAAAACACCAGTCTCAACGTCAACAGTGAAGAGGTGACTCCGGGATGCTGGCCTTCTAGGCAGAGATGCAAAGAAAAAGCCACATCTCAGACTGGCCAATAAAAAGAAAAGATGGGCAAAAGAACACAGACACTGGACAGAGGAACTCTGCCTAGAAGGCCAGCATCCCGGAGTCGCCTCTTCACTGTTGACGTTGAGACTGGTGTTTTGTGGGTACTATTAAATGAAGCTGCTTGTTGAGGACTTATGAGGCATCTGTTTCTCAAACTAGACACTCTAATGTACTTGTCCTCCTGCTCAATTGTGCACCGGGGCCTCCCACCCCTCTTTCTATTCTGGTTAGAGCAAGCTTGCGCTGTTCTGTGAAGGGAGTAGTACACAGCGTTGTACGAGATCTTCAGATTCTTGGCAATTTTTCGCATGAATAGCCTTAATTTCTGACAACTGATGAGTTTCAAAATAAAGTTATTTGTTTCTGGCCATTTTGAGCCTGTAATCGAACCCACAAATGCTGATGCTCCAGATACTCAACTAGTCTAAAGAAGGCCAGTTTTATTGCTTATTTAACCAGGACAACAGTTTTCAGCTGTGCTAACATCATTGCAAAAGGGTTTTCTAATGATCAACATTAACAATGTCTACACTGTATTTCTGATCAATTGTTTGTTATTTTAATGGACAGAAATGTGCTTTTCTTTCAAAAACAAGAACATTTCTAAGTGACCCCAGACTTTTGAACGGTAGTGTATATAGAACGATTGATTATATTTCACTTCCTTGTTTGAAGCCGAACCTAACGCATCCCTGCTTACTGTGCAGATTCTCATCCGTCTTCCTGACCGGCACTGTCAACTGTGAGACGTTATATTGACAGGTGAGTGCCTTTCCAAATAATTTCGATCAATTGACATTACCACAGGTGGACTCCAATCAAGTTGTAGAAACATCTCAAGGATGATCAATGAAAACAGGATACACTTGAGCTCAATTTCGAATCTCATAGCGAAGGGTCTGAATACTTATGTAAATAAGGTATTTCTGTTTTATTTTTAATTCATTTGCAAAAAAAAAAAAAAAAACTGTTTTCACTTTGTTATTATGGAGTATTGTGTATAAATTGTGAAAAAACAATTTTTAATCAATTTTAGAATAAGGCTGTATCATAACAAAATGTTAAAGTGAAAGGGTTTGAACACTTTCTGAATGCAGTGTATTGTTTCTGCAATGAATTATACAGTGCCTTGCGAAAGTATTCGGCCCCCTTGAACTTTGCGACCTTTTGCCACATTTCAGGCTTCAAACATAAAGATATACAACTGTATTTTTTTGTGAAGAATCAACAACAAGTGGGACACAATCATGAAGTGGAACGACATTTATTGGATATTTCTAACTTTTTTAACAAATCAAAAACTGAAAAATTGGGCGTGCAAAATGATTCAGCCCCTTTACTTTCAGTGCAGCAAACTCTCTCCAGAAGTTCAGTGAGGATCTCTGAATGATCCAATGTTGACCTAAATGACTAATGATGATAAATACAATCCACCTGTGTGTAATCAAGTCTCCGTATAAATGCACCTGCACTGTGATAGTCTCAGAGGTCCGTTAAAAGTGCAGAGAACAAGGAACACACCAGGCAGGTCCGAGATACTGTTGTGAAGAAGTTTAAAGCCGGATTTGGATACAAAAAGATTTCCCAAGCTTTAAACATCCCAAGGAGCACTGTGCAAGCGATAATATTGAAATGGAAGGAGTATCAGACCACTGCAAATCTACCAAGACCTGGCCGTCCCTCTAAACTTTCAGCTCATACAAGGAGAAGACTGATCAGAGATGCAGCCATGAGGCCCATGATCACTCTGGATGAACTGCAGAGATCTACAGCTGAGGTGGGAGACTGTCCATAGAACAACAATCAGTCGTATATTGCACAAATCTGGCCTTTATGGAAGAGTGGCAAGAAGAAAGCCATTTCTTAAAGATATCCATAAATAGTGTCGTTTAAAGTTTGCCACAAGCCACCTGGGAGACACACCAAACATGTGGAAGAAGGTGCTCTGGTCAGATGAAACCAAAATGGAACTTTTTGGCAACAATGCAAAACGTTATGTTTGGCGTAAAAGCAACACAGCTGAACACACCATCCCCACTGTCAAACATGGTGGTGGCAGCATCATGGTTTGGGCCTGCTTTTCTTCAGCAGGGACAGGGAAGATGGTTAAAATTGATGGGAAGATGGATGGAGCCAAATACAGGACCATTCTGGAAGAAAACCTGATGGAGTCTGCAAAAGACCTGAGACTGGGACGGAGATTTGTCTTCCAACAAGACAATGATCCAAAACATAAAGCAAAATCTACAATGGAATGGTTCAAAAATAAACATATCCAGGTGTTAGAATGGCCAAGTCAAAGTCCAGACCTGAATCCAATCGAGAATCTGTGGAAATAACTGAAAACTGCTGTTCACAAATGCTCTCCATCCAACCTCACTGAGCTCGAGCTGTTTTGCAAGGAGGAATGGGAAAAAAATTCAGTCTCTCGATGTGCAAAACTGATAGAGACATACCCCAAGTGACTTACAGCTGTAATCGCAGCAAAAGGTGGCGCTACAAAGTATTAACTTAAGGGGGCTGAATAATTTTGCACGCCCAATTTTTCAGTTTTTGATTTGTTAAAAAAGTTAATATGAAATATCCAATAAATGTCGTTCCACTTCATGATTGTGTCCCACTTGTTGTTGATTCTTCACAAAAAAATACAGTTTTATATCTTTATGTTAGAAGCCTGAAATGTGGCAAAAGGTCGCAAAGTTCAAGGGGGCCGAATACTTTCGCAAGGCACTGTATGTATACATTTAGCTTAAAATGATAACTAAACAGAATACTACTATGTTACTGTATGGATGTATGACTCTTATTATAATCATAGTACTGAATATAATGTGTGTAATTATAATCAAGAATTAGAACAAGGACTGTCTGTTCCTTGTTAGAAACAAATTGACTTATCTTCAGACCGGCTGGAATACTGTGTTCCTTACAGGACATCCTGTCTCTACCCAGGGAGGGGAGAGACCTTGGGCTAGTAGTAGATGATTTAACAGGTGGTAGACAATGTGGGAAGGCTTGTGAACTATACTGCCATTGTATCGGAATGGAGGAAGGACATTTTAAAACCTATGATGTTATTTTTAGTATATAACCTGATGAAAATTGTACTATGATCAGTACTCTCGAGAATAAACGCTATTGATTGATTTTGAGACTGGTTTCTGTCCATTTTATGCAAATAAGTATCTTACAAATTCTTAGAAATTAGAATTTTTTTGTGAAGAATCAACAAGTGGGACACAATCATGAAGTGGAACGACATTTATTGGAAATTTCAAACTTTTTTAACAACTCAAAAACTGAAAAATTGGGCATGCAAAATTATTCAAGGGGGCCAAATACTTTCGCAAGGCACTGTAGATGCCAAATGAACGGCCACAGATAGAACAAAAAAAAACGGTGTTGTTTAGAAGGAGTGCATGGGCGAATTGAATTATTGCACACGCGCATTTCACAGAGTAGGCGTTCCCTAACAGAAATATGCTAATAAATGCTAGAACGCGCCAATAGGAGCTTGTTTGCTTCCATTGGAAACGACATGCTAAGGTCTATCTTGGGTTCATTATAATAACTCTTGGAACGGCTCTTTCACCGATTCGGTTCCAGACGTTCTCCAAAAGGATCTGTACAAAAATAACAGTTTTTTTAATTACATTTTTAATTGAATCTTTATTTAACCAGGTAGGCCAGTTGAGAACAAGTTCTCATTTACAACTGCGTCCTGGCCAAGATAAATCAAAGCAGTGCGACACAAACAACAACAACACAGAGTTACACATGGAATAAACAAACGTACAGTCAATAACACAATAGAAAGTCTATACACAGTGTGTGCAAATGAGGTAAGAATAGGGAGGTAAGGCAATAAATAGGCCATAGTTGCAAAATAATTACAATTTAGCAATTAAACAATGGAGTGATAGATGTGTAGAAGATGAATGTGCAAGTAGAGATACTGTGGTGCAAATAACAATACGGGGATGAGGTAGTTGGGTCGTCTATTTACAGATAGGCTATGTACAGGTGCAATGATCTGTAAGCTGCTCTGACAGCTGATGCTTAAAGTTAGTGAGCGAGATATGAGTCTCCAGCTTCAGTGATTTTTGCAATTAGTTCCAGTCATTGGCAGCAGAGAACTGGAAGGAAAGGCGGCCAAAGGGGGAATTGGCTTTGGGGGTGACCAGTGAAATATACCTGCTGGAGCGCGTGCTATGGGTGGGGGCTGCTATGGTGACCAGGGAGCTGAGATAAGGTGGGGCTTTACCTAGCAAAGACTTATAGATGACCTGGAGCCAGTGGGTTTGGCGATGAATATGAAGCGAGTGCCAGCCAACGAGAGTATACAGGTCGCAGTAGTTGGTAGTATATGGGGCTTTGTTGACAAAACGGATGGCACTGTGATAGACTGCATCCAATTTGCTGAGTAGAGTGTTGGAGGCTATTTTTAAATGACATCTCCGAAGTCAAGGATCAGTAGGATAGTCAGTTTTACGAGGGTATGTTTGGCAGCATGAGTGAAGGATGCTTTGTTACGAAATAATTTTGGATTGGAGATGCTTAACGTGAGTCTGGAAGGAGAGTTTTCAGTCTAACCAGACACCTAGGTAGTTGTCCACATATTCTAAGTCAGAACCATCCAGAGTAGGGATGCTAGACAGGCGGGCAGGTGCGGGCAGTGATTGGTTGAAGAGCATGCATTTAGTTTTACTTGCATTGAAGAGCAGTTAGAGGTCACAGAAGGAGAGTTGTATGGCGTTGAAGGTTAACTGGAGGTTAGTTAACACAGTATTCAAAGAAGGGCCAGAAGTATACAGAATGGTGTCGTCTGGTTAGAGGTGGATCAGAGAATCACCAGCAGCAAGAGCGACATCCTTGATGTATACAGAGAAAATAGTCGGCCCGAGAATTGAACCCTGTGGCACTCCCATAGAGACTGCCAGGGGTCCGGACAAGAGGTCCTCCGATTTGACACACTGAACTGTCTGAGAAGTAGTTGGTGAACCAGGAGAGGCAGTCATTTAAGAAACCAAGGCTGTTGAGTCTGCCAATAAGAATGAGGTGATTGACAGAGTCCAAAGCCTTGGCCAGGTCGATGAATACGGCTGCACAGTATTGTCTTTTATCGATGGCGGTTATGATATCGTTTAGGACCTTGAGCGTTGCTGAGGTGCACCCATTACCAGCTCGGAAACCAGATTGCATAGGGGAGAAGGCAGGGTGGAATTCGAAATGGTCGGTGATCTGTTTGTTAACTTGGCTTTCGAAGACCATAGAAAGGCAGGGTAGAATAGATATAGGTCTGTAAGAAGAGCGGGATGACCGCGGCAGCTTTCCAATCTTTGGGGATATCATATGATATGAAAGAAAGGTTGAACAGGCTAGTAATAGGGGTTGCAACAATTGTGGCGGATAATTTTAGAAAGAGAGGGTCCAGATTGTCTAGCCCTACTGATTTTTAGGGGTCCAGATTTTGCAGCTCTTTCAGAACATCAGCTATCTGGATTTGGGTGAAGGAGAAATTGTGGAGGCTTGGGAAAGTTGCTGGGGGGGTGCAGAGCTGTTTACCGGGATAGGGGTAGCCAGGTGGAAAGCATCGCCAGCTGTTGAAAAATTAATTATCGTGGATTTATCAGTGGTGACAGTGTTTACTAGCCTCAGTGCAGTAGGCAGCTGGGAGGAGGTGCTCTTATTCTCTGTGGACTTTACAATATCCCAGAACTTTTGGGAATTTGTGCTACAGGATGCACATTTCTGTTTGAAAAAGCTAGCTTTTGCTTTCCTAACTGCCTGTGTATATTGAACTTCCCTAAAAAGTTGCATATCGCGGGGGCTATTCGATGCTAATGCAGTACGCCACAGGATGTTTTTGTGCTGGTCAAGAGCAGTCAGGTCTGGAGTGAACCAAGTTTGTTTGAGAACGACCCATCAACTAGTTGGGGATAGAAGAAGGATGCCAGATTGGCACAGAGTGAACAAATCTGATAAAAAAAAGTGGATATTTGTCAAATCCGTCATGTTTGATGTGTTGTAAAAGGCCCACAGTGTGGAAATGTATTGCGGTTGACATCCATACAAGCATTATACTCGGAATTTGTTACCTCAACATAGTGTGAAATACACATATAAATATTAGCCTAAATGTAGGAACATTTTGCTAGGGTGCAATGAGGAGATTTGGGATCTTTCCCCCACACATTTCCTTGGCATTTTCATTTTTGGGCTCAAGTTCCATTGACCTCTTCACCCATCTATGACAATTTTAAGATTAGTTCATGCTTTTAAAACGACATTACATTTCACATTTGTGGTAAAGAGGTCAATCAAACTGGAATGGAATTGCCATGGAAACGTGTGGGGGAAAGATGCGAGTATCCTCATTGCCCCCCAGAAAAATTTGCCTACATTTATTTAGGCTATTTTATATGCATTTCATATAAAATCAACCTCAACACATGTTCATGTCATCGTTACCAATCAACTGCATTACATTTAAAAACTACTTTGACTACCACCACCGATTTCTGTACGCTAGCTATGCAAACAAGTTTAGAATTGGGTTAGAATGTAGCAGTCCCTTCTTCAAAACCTTATAAAGGACAACTTCTACATGTTATGTAGCGTAAACAGCCAAATATATCCATATCTGGTTTAAGTAACCACATTGTGGGCCTGTTACAATACATACATCATGACGGATTTGACGACTTTGTTAGATCAGATTTGTTGAATGTGCGGCAATCTGGTCAATGCCTTCTATTTACTCTTTTACCGCATCTATGATCACTGAGGGGAGCTACAATCAAGTTCTGTCTCGTGCAGTCCAACCCTCGCAGGCCCAAGAGCCTGTGTAGGGAGCTATGGCGTTTTTGAATGATAATGAATGAGATCTTTTTATGCTTTTTGTTATTGCATGTGTGGATTCATGTTTTTCCCTTCTCCATAATGAATGTACTTTTGTTTTCTTCACCCCGTCCAGTTGGGGGCGGCAATACAACAATAATTGTGGTGCACCATAACATCTCAGAGAAGAAGATAATCTGCGACTCCTCCAGAAAATTCACTGTTAGATGGATTTTATTAATATTTCTCTGCTGTGATTTCTAATTATTGAAATGGAGGAGACAAAGGAAGGTTTAACATGTAAAGGGGTCGCTGAAAGGCTGACACTCGGCATCACCAGAGTACTTGGTAAGCATTCATTTTCGCTGGCTAGCTAGCGTTTGATTTAGCAAGCCTGTTGCTGCTAGGCTAGCTAGCTCGCTAGAAGCCTGTTTGGGACGTCCTGTTGGGATTTTTTTCTTCTTCATTGCATTACAGTTGTGGCTAACATTAATTGTCATTATGCTGTATAATATTTTGGTGTCACAGAGAGTATGCCCGGGGTGATGGACGTGCGTTTTGTGGAGAGGGAGCCTGCAGAGAAGCGATGCCTGCTGTCATGGGAACAGGTAAAAACACAGGCTGGCTGCATTTCAATACTAAAATTGCTCCTTCTCTCCATCACGTCAGTGTAGGACAGGTGAAGGAAAGGAGGGAGAGAGGTTCTTATCCCGGTTTGGGAGGGAATTCTGTGTCAATCCATTTGAATTCAATCATTTTTTGATAGCATCACTTTTTGACAGCAACAGAACTTTCCAGACATATTTGCCCATGGAAGAAGTGGTCAGAAAGTGACTTAATGGACACAGCCCAAAGGCCGGCAGATGACGATATTGAGTTGTCATTTTACATTCAAATGCATTGTATGCAGCCTGCAAAACATCAGTATCCCTCGTGGACCGGTATGTACCTAAATCATCCATTCAGGCTGCATAGGCTTTGATTTCCTCAGATGGATCCTTTGGAATTATACCAATGAGATATACCAATGGGAAGTCTATGGCTAACTATAATGGTAGTTAGCATTTGCCAAACCACCTCTGACGAATGCCTTCATACTGGACATAGGCATATAAAGGTATCCACGATTTCATCTGACTCTGGGCAAGTAAATAAATTGCCTCATTGCCAAAATTCCTTGAACTCTGTAATGGTGAGAATGTGGAAAATAATTGGAAAATATGCATACTTCCCTTATGGAACACCATTTTCCACCACCATGCTATAGTGGCTAAATGCTAATCCCGGATGTTGTCTTTCATTTTCAGGCAATCAAGTTGCAGCAGCAGGCCTGCCAACCTTTGAACATACTGTAGCTTGGAGTGAGATTGTGAATGTCATTGGCTCCACCCCAAGTCTGTGTTCTGACCAAATCAATTAAACAGATAATACAATCCCCTGAACACAAGATTACATAGTTCAAATCTGCCCCTACACCCAACCCAAATGATCTTTCAATGTATCCCCCCTAGAATCAGTTACACAGTTGGGTTCACAATCTGTCTGGGCAAAGATATTGTTCATAATTAGACAAATCAGGTCACCCTACCAAAATTATATGCTAATAAGGCTGACCTAAAAGAGTAAACATTAGGCTATCGGTAGAAATTTTGTACAGGTGGTTAAACATAGCGGTAAGCAGACCTAATGTACTTTTCTCCAACCAACGTAGTGAAGTTATTTAACTATATGTAACAGTATAAGTTTAGACCGTCCCCTCGCCCATACCCGGGCGCGAACCAGGGACCCTCTGCACACATCAACAACTGACACCCACGAGGCATCGTTACCCATCGCTCCACAAAAGCAAGGGGAACTACTACTTCAAGGTCTCAGAGCAAGTGACGTCACCGATTGAAACGCTATTTAGCGCGCACCACCGCTAACTAAGCTAGCCGTCTCACATCCGTTACATATATCCCCTATTCAACATTGCTTTTAAGAGTGTAGTGTTTAATCACAGTTGCTGCTGACAGACATGAAACAGTGATTTGATGGGCCACGTTTCGTATTATGTTACGAATTTCCAAATGCACTATGACTTTGCCAAACGTATGATATGTTACAAATTCTAGCTAGGTGGCTAACGATAGCTAGCTGGCTAACAATACCTAGCTTAGGGGTTAGCATCAAGATTACGTTTAGGAGTTAGGTTAAAGGTCTGGGGAAGGGTTAGGGGAAGGTTTAGAGCTAGGATGAGGGTTAGCTAACATACAAAGTAGTTGCAAAGTAGATAAAAAGTAATAAATTGTTGAAACGTTGCTAAACTGCCAAAGACCAGACTGAAGCTACAACATATGCAGATTTTTTATTTATTTTTTAATTTAAGTGTTTTTTCTTACAAAATTCTAAAATAATTTTACAACGCTGTTTTGTAAGCCCTTAAATTATATAAATCTCAACCATTTATCTTTTCCAGTGATGAGATGTCTCATGGTAGGGTATGCAAAATGGGCCAAATTTGAGCACATTTATCTCTTGATTCAGTTCCAAATAGTCACATTTTGATCACTTCTACAATGGGCAAATATGTATGGAATGTTTTGTTCAAATCAATAGGGGTGCTGTGAAAAAGTGATTGAATTTAAATAGATTTACCCCTCTGTGTTGACATTTTTTGTGCGGTTTACAGAAAAATACCTGTGTTCTGCCCGAGGACCTCCGAGACTTTTATCTCACAACGGATGGTTTCACCCTTACCTGGAGTGCCAAACTCGAGAGTAGGTAACCCTGACAGTGACACATTCAGCCCCAAACATCCATAGAAGAACAGACAACTGAACACTATCTGTCCTTCTCTCTGTGACACTCTTTCCTACATTGTACCAGATGAATCTGTGCCTTTAGGATGCATGGTGCTCAACGGTGTGGCCAACCTGCGTCCTCTTTGCCAGTCATCGTCAGTGTTCTCCCTCCCCAACGCACCCTCACTGGCTGACCTGGACTGGGACGAAGAACAAGTTGAAGGTGACACCACCTCATTCAGCTACTTAGGGGATTCTTTAGTTTCAGCCTCCAATGTTATTGTATACTGAATCTTCTACCGATGGGTTCCTTGTCGAAATGTTGGACATATTGTAGAATACGGGGCATTGAAGCAAATGTTCCATAAATTGCTACGTCATGTATAGATAGGCCTATCTAGTTAACATAGTAGGACACACACAGACAATTCACACATTCTGTTTTCCTCAGAGTCAGAGTGTGGGCTGGTGGAGCCCCATTTTGATTCCAGGAGCCGTATCTTTGAGCTGGACCCCTGCAGTGGGAATGGCAAAGTCTGCCTGGTCTACAAAGACTGCACAGAAGGTACCCATTTACCCATGTGATATGCCACATGCACTGTGTGTGTAAAATATCATGAAAGAATAAGAGAGGAAGACAACTTCCGTTTGCCATATTTTACACCAGACTTTATGAAAGTTAGAAAGTTAAATTGATTTTGACTGGTTAATATTCATGGGAATGTGCCCATAATTATTTCATCCCCCTTGCTCTCTGTCCCATGGCTGTTTGGTTCCAGGTGTGGTGGCCCAGAAGTGTGAGGTGTGGTTCCTGGATCGCTCTCTGTACTGGCACTACCTAACACCCAGCTTCACTGCCTACTACCGCCTGATGATCACCAACTTAGGCCTGCCAGAGTGGCAGAACGCCTTCACCCCCTACGGCCCCAGTCCCCAGGCCAAGGTAATACACCGTCACCTTCTAGAAGGAGCGAGGCTGGGGTTATGGGATTTTGTTGGAATTGGGACAAAATTTAAGAGAATACATTGTGTGTCTAAGAGCACTTGAAAATAGTGACCATTGTTCTTATGTATTGCATGCAGATGTAATTGTAACACATCTACAATGATATGTATTAGAGGCCTACTACCATGTATGGAAGTAAAAAACTAAATCAGCACAGCCAAAAAGGTGATCCATTACATACAAGGTAAACACAGATTTTATTGTTTCTTTCAATGTACAATATATAGTCATGTCAAACATAACAGACCGCAGTTAGGCTATGTATCATCACCATCTGGCCACATCAGCTAAAACAAATAAGTCAGGGCCTAGGACTAAAGTGTTTTGACTGAGGTATGTTGACCCCCAAGCTCTGACCCAATGGAGGGGTCATTAAGTGCATTTGTTTCATTGCCCTGCCCTACCTTGACTAGGTCTCACAAAAAAATATTAGTATTTTAGTCATTTAAGTGTATCCTAAAATGAGTTATACTGTAGTAAGCAACTTATAAATGTGTAGCTATACTTTTTGATTAGACAACTTAACAATAAGGTTTGTTATATATGTTTAAAACAAGTCCGTCTCATGAAAGAGATTTCTCTCAGCACGCAAACCTAAATAAGTACAGCTTAACAGTAGGATATAATGCCATTAGTTTTTGTTCGGTTAGTTAGTTTACCCATTGTGCTTGTGTCATCTATATCTCCCCAACAGCAGTGGGCGTCTCTCTACCAGCCCCTGAGTTTCCACTGTGAGCCCAGTATGGCCGACCTCACCGGAGATCCGCCTGTCAACAAGCTGGACCCCAGCAAAGCCTTCCGGGGCAAAGCAAAGCTGCCCGCCCCGAAGAAGAAACAGTCGCCCCAGGGAGGGGTGGGGGGCACTGCCAAGGGGCAGGGGAGCTCAGGGAGGCATAGTGGGGGCAGGCGATAAGGAAACTTCCCCTCCCCCACCCCCCAAAAAATACATATTCAATGGGCTATGGCAGTGTTTCCCCTGCATTTGTTTCTTGAGTGGGGTGAAAAGGGCCCGGAAGCAACATATCTGGCTGCTACCATTCAGAATATTGAAGCTAACGATCTATGTGGTAGGTAATGGGGCTACAGCGCTTGGCTTCTCAAGTAAGTAATGGCAGGGAAACGGTAGCTATGTATTATACCACTATAAATGCTTCTTCTCCTGAGTGTGTGGGTGTGTGTGTGTGTGTGTGTGCGTGCCTGACATGTTTTTTCTAGCAATGCTGCTATTCCCTGTGAAGCCTTGTAGGCCATCCTGTTGATCCTATTTATTTCCCTTTTGTGTCTATGGCTGTATGTATTTCCTATTAAAGGCAGATGAGAATCGTTTCGGTTAAACCTGTGTTATTGTCGATGGCCATTTTAATGAGTCCAGATTTCCTCCAGTGTCCTCAGATGTGCTGCATTGTGCTTTGAAACCGAAACGAGTAATGAGCACCAATTACATTCTTTACATAGTCTCTTTCATTTTGTCATCAGTTTCAAGGCTCCATAGTTCTATTGGTTGAGGGGTAAGCTGATCCTAGACTTGTACCTACAGGCAACTTCTATATGGAGCTTTGACTTCTGTTAGAGGTGGTCTCATTCATCCTTAGCCTGGGAGCCAAACTGAATTCATGCTCTGTTTCACAGTTGTTTCACTTTCACAATTCATTCTGTCACTTGGACTTGGACCGTCGAGAAAGTAACCAGTCCAGTCAGTGTCCTCTCAGAACAACATCCCCAATTGTTTGCTGATGTTTCTGTTCCATTGGATCCTCCTCCAGTTACTTTGGGTGTAGCAAGTGTGCGCACACATAGCTGGGGTGCCTCACACACACACCTCTGGGCTGAGGTTTTTCTGCATATCCAGAGGCGCAGCCTCCTCCTCTGCCTCGTCCTCTATCTCCCTCCTGTGTTCACAGGGGGAGGGGTGGTGCAATTCCACAAAGACCTTGTAGATGGAAGCCCCTGTGACTCCTCCCACCATGGGGGCAAGTACAGGTACCCACCACCAGCCGTTACCTGCCCTGCACAACAGACAGAGAGAGACAACAGTGTGGAGATTGGTTACAGTGGTCAAAGTCAGTCAAAAACAAACAAAAATAGCTTTGGGGAGTTTTGTCCTATTTAATTATATGCTGTATTATTTGGCAGCCCTTGATCAGAATTCAATCTATTGTCATTTCAAGCAGGCGCTCCCGTAACAGGCCTATCAGAATTCCTGATTGACAAGTTTTCCTGATTATCACAGTGGGCTTGTTTGACATTTCAGCTGACATTGAAGGTGACCGTAGACTGACTGATCTACAGATTATCATAAATAAAACATTTTTATTTGTAGATCAGTCAGTCACAATTTACCCAAAATGCGTCACGTCAGTTGCAATGTTGAACAATCCCAAAATAATTTGAACCATATCATGAGAGGGACTTCTTTTTTGTTGCTACCAAAATTGGAACGTAACTGGCCAGTGAGATCCAATTAGATGCCATAAGAGGGTGAGATCAAATTAGATGCCACAACAAACGGGCACAGCTCTTTTCCTGTTATTTTCGGAACAAGAGGACAGAACAGTACAAAGAAACATCCAAAATAAGTGACTGGCTAGGACAGAGGAAATAATGCAGATTGGCATGGGAAACCAGACTGTCCACTCCAAAATACCTCTACTGCCCTGTAATTGACCCCTGAACCACTGAACATTCTACCAACACCACCATCAACACCTGGCTAAACTCTGAAGGCAAAACGTGTGAATGTTGCTAATCCAAAACACCAAGGCAATCTTAGTCCAGCCAGTTTGTTGATATACAGTACATTAAGAAAGTATTCTCACACCCCTGCTTTTTCCACATTTTGTGTTACAACGTGATATTAAAATTGATTTAATTGTCTTTTTTTTGGTCAAATGTCTACAGAGAATTCTAATATTTGTTAAATGTTTTATGATAAATAAAACATATATTGATTAGATAGCATTCAACCTATAAATGTTACAATCACCTTTGGCTGTGAGTCTTTCTGTGTAAGTCTTTAAGAGCTTTGTACACCTGGATTGTACAATATTAGCCTATAATTATTTTCAAACTTCTTCAAGCTTTGTCAATTTGGTTGTTGTTCATTGCTAGAGAATAATTTTCAGGTCTTGCCATAGATTTTCAAGTAGATTTAAGTCAAAACTGTAACTCTGCCCCTCAGGAACATTCACCGTCTTCTTGGTAAGCAACTCCAGTGTAGATTTGGCCTTGTGTTTTAGGTTATTGTCTTGCTGATATGTGAATTAATCTCCTAGTGTCAGGTGGGAGAGCAGACTGAACCATGTTTTCCTCTAGGATTTTGCCTGTGCTTACAGTGGCTCAATTCCGTTTCTTTTGTATCCTGTAAAACCTCCCAGTCTTTAACGATTACAAGCATACCCATAACATGATGCAACCACCACTATGCTTGAAAATATGGTACTCAGTAATGTGTTGTATTGGATTTGAACCAAACATAACCCTTTGTATTCAGGCCAAAATGTGAATTGCTTTACCAATTAATGAATTAATATCACTATAGAATGATATATATTTTTGCCCTTTTGTCAATTGTTTTTTCAGTATTACTTTAGTGCCTTTATGCAAACAGGATGCTAGTTTTGGAATATTTTATTCTGTAGAGGCTTTCATGCTGTCAATCAGGTTAGTATTGTGGTATAACTACAATGTTGTTGTTCCATCTGCAGTCTTCTCTTATCACGGCCATTAAACTCTGTAACAGTTTAAAGTCACCATTGGCCTCATGGTGAAACCCCTGAGCGGTGACCTTCCTCTCTGGCAACTGAGTTATGAAGGACACCTGTATCTTTTTAGTGACTGGGTGTATTGATACACTTTGGATGGTGTAATTAATAACTCCACCATGCTCAAAGGGATATTCAATGTGTGCTTTTTTTATGCATCTACCAATAGGTGCCCTTCTTTGCGGGGCATTGGAAAACCTGCTTTGTCTTTGTGGTTGAATATGTGTTAGAAATTCACTGCTCGACTGAGGGACCTTACAGAAAATTGTATGTGTGGGCTAAAGACACAAGGTAGTCATTCAAAAATCATGTTAAACACTATTATTGCACACAGAGTGAGTCCATGCAATGTATTCATGTTTGTGACTTGTTAAGCACATCTTTACTCCTGAACTTATTTAGGTGTGAATACTTTCTGAAGGCAGTGTAAGATAAAAAGCCCTTGCAAGACTAGCAGGCAAGGTTGGGGTCAATTCACTTTTCAATCCACTCAGTTCTGAAAATGGCCAATTCACTTTTGAATTCATAAATTGAATATCAAATAACTAATTCACTGAACCAAAACTGAAAACTGAATTGACCACCACCAGGTCTTACTCCCCTCCAGTCTTACCGGAACACCTCTGGCCCCCAGCCTGCTATAGCGGTGAAGATTCGAGGTCCCAAGTCGCGGCTAGGGTTGATAGCGTATCCACTGTTGCTCCCCAGAGAGACTCCTATGAGCAGTACCAACAGGCCCACAGCGATGGGCTCACTCCCCGATGGAGCAGGCTGGTTCCTTTGGTCAGACAGGGCCATCAGGCACAGCAACAACATGGCCGTGCCGATCACCTGGAACACACACAGCGAGAAAGTGGACTTTAGGTTAATATGTCTACTGTCTGTGAGAGTAAAACAACCATGATTGACACTATGGGACCAAATCAGACTTAGGAAATGTATGCCTTTTTTAAGCATTCTGATTTAAGCACTTCTCAGTAGTTGGTATTCAGACTTACCATAATCATGAGCATAACATGGTTTGCGGGTGTGGCTGTCTTGCACACACTGAATACATTTGATTCGATCCAACAAAAAACACACCTACTGGGTTGGCCAATTTGATCAGAGTTTTTCTTCAATATGTTTTTCTGTTCATCTTAAGCAATCCATCTAAATAATGTGTACCTTTCATTTGAATATAATCGGCACAACATTACAATGCAGCCTATGAAAAATGCTTTCAGAATGGATATCAATGAAAGATAGCCATCAAAATGTGTAGATTTCAAAACACTGATATTTCACAGTATGTATGTTTAGGGGAGTTTTCATGAACCCTAGGCTACTTCATAGAAACATTTGGAGAGCCTTTACGCACAAAAAAAACAGAACTGTTTTGATTAATAGTGAACATATAATTGTAATAGGGAGAATAGTGTACAATAGTATACCCTGGCTCATTGCCCGCACTGACCATGGAACTTAAGGTTACCTAATGCAGGGTTCTCAAAGTGGGGTACGTGGACGAGGTAGGCTACTGCAGGGGGTCCGTGACCAGATCTTAAAATAAAGTAATAACTGTTTTTAAACATAGTTAATTTTTCAAATGAATATTACTAAAAACAACAGATTAAACTAATGTTGTCCAAAGAATTAGTGGAACAAGTTAGATGGTGTAATACAATACAATGTCATATTATTCAAAATACAATTTATGTTCTTAACTCTGGGAAACAGGTCAAACATTATTATTTATTTTTTTTAAACATTTTTTACATTTTTTACATGAAATGCATTGTAATTTAAACTTTATAACTGAAAAGTTTTCTTTCTGCCTCGTGGCAAAATGTGTAGAATTGCAGAAAATTTGCTTGAAAATGGCAACATTTTCTCGCTAAGAGGCAGGCCTTTAAAATGTTCCTGCCTGACTTAGTTCATCCAGCCATGCACTGCCAAAGTCATAGTAACACTCCTTGTATGCTATTGTTATCTTACTGATGTTGTGTTCTCAAAACAAATAAAAAGTTTGTCACATGCGCTTTGTAGTAATGGGCGGTGCATTTGCCATACCAAGCGGTGATGTAGCCAGTCAAGATGCACTCAATGGTGCAGCTGTAGAACCTTTTGAGGATCCGAGGGCCAATACCAAATCTTTTAAGCCTCCTGAGGGGGATGAGATGCTTCCTGCCGTGCCCTCTTCACGACTTTGCGGGTGTGTGGATCATGTTAGGTCCTTAGTGATGTGGACGCCAAGGAACTTGAAGCTCTCCACCCGCTCCACAACAGCCCCGTTGATGTGAATGTGCTCTCCCCTCTTTCTCCTACAGTCCACGATCAATCAACATTTTGCTCACATCGGCCACGGAGAGCGGGATCACATAGCCATCTGGGAAAAACAGGAGCTTTCATGCAAAGCACGATGTTATATTCCTCGAAGCGAGCATAAAAGGCATTTAGCTTGTCTAGGAGTTCTGCATCACTGGACAACTCATTGCTGGGTTTATTTTTGTAATCCGTTATCGTCTGCAAGCCCTGCTACATACGACGAGAGACGGTGCTGGTATAATAGGATTCCACCTTTTTCCTATATTGTCCTTTTGCATCTTTGATGTCTTGTCGGGGTTCGTAGCGGGATTTCTTGATTGCTTCCATGAGCGTGTCCTGTTCCTTGTAAGCGATAGCTCTAGCCTTTAGCCCAGTGTGGATATGGCCTGTAATCCATAGTTTTCCCAGTCTGTACTAGCAAAACAGTCTTGTAACCTCGCGTCTGCTTCATCTGACCACTTCCGTATTGAGCGCATCACTGGTTCTTCCTGTTTGAGCTTTTGCTTGTAAACAGGAAGCAGGAGAATTGAGTCATGGTCAGATTTGTCGAGGGTGGTGCAAGGGAGGGCCTTGTATGCATTTCTGTGGGTAAAATAAAAGTGGTCTAGAGTTTTGTTGGCAGAAGTGAGGTAGGACGGTTTTATGTCTCCACAAATTAAAATTTACCCCCACCAAAAACGCTGCCTCTGGGTGAGCGGTCTCTTGTTTGTATATATGGCCCCATACAGTTTGTTGAATGCCAGAGTGGTGTTGGCTTGGGGCGGGATGTAGACAGCCGTGATAATTAAGGATGAGAACTCTCCTGTTAGATGACATGTTTTGCAGCTTACCATTAGGTATTCTATATCAGGTGAACAAAAGCTAGAGATTTCCTTCACACTTGAAGCAGCACACCAGTTGTTATATATGAAAAAACACACTCCCCCTCCTTTCGACTTCTCCGAAGGCGCGGTACGATCCTGCCGCTGCATGGATAATCCACTGAGTACTACATGCATAGCGTCATCATCCGGCCACGTTTCAGTACTCAACGTCAACGAAACAAAAGATGATCGTGGACTTCAGCAAAAGCAGAAGGAGCACCCCTTTATCCACATCGACGGGACAGTAGTGGAGAAGTTCCTCGGCGTACACATCATGGACAAATTGAAATGGTCCACCCACACAGACAGCGTGGTGAAGAAGGCGCAACAGCGCCTCTTCAACCTCAGGAGGCTGAAGCAATTTGTCTTGTCATCATAAACACCCAAAACTTTTACAGATGCACAATTGAGAGCCTGGTACGGCAGCTGCTCCGCCCACAATGGAAAATCCTCTCCAGAGGGTAGTGAGTTCTGCACAACACATCACCGGGGAAAAACTACCTGCCCTCCAGGACACCTACACCATCCGATGTCACAGGAAGGCCAAAAAGATCATCAAGGACAACAACCACCCGAGCCACTGCCTGTTCACCTGCTATCATCTAGAAGGAGAGGTGCATCAAAGCTGGGACAGAGAGACTGAAAAACAGCTTCTATCTCAAGGCCATCAGACTGTAAAACAGCCATCACTAACAATGAGTGGCTGCCGCCAACATACTGACTCAAATCTCTAGCTACTTTAAAAATACAAAATTGGATGTAATGAATGTATCACTAGTCACATAAAACAATGCCACTTTATATAATGTTTACATACCCTACATTACTCATCTCATATGTATATACTGTACTCTATACCATCTACTGCATATTGCCTATGCCGTTCGGCCCTCGCCCATCCATATATTTATATGTACAGTACATATTCTTATTAATTCCTTTATACTTGTGTGTATAAGGTAGTTGTTGTGAAATTGTTAGGTTATATTACTCGTTGGTTATTACTGCATGGTCGGAACTAGAAGCACAAGCATTTCGCTACACTTGCATTAACATCTGCTAACCATGTGAATGTGACCAATAAAATTTGATTTGATTTGCGAAAAGCTTAAGCGCAACAGTAGTACCTTTATTGAAAAGGCAGTGAATGAACCCGGAACGCAGAAAGTGTTCATGGCAACTGAAACCTTGTTTTCCGGGCTCTGACACATCAAACAAGGTTGTCGAGTGGAGAGCTACAGTATGAAGTGCACTTGGGGGGGAAAGTGGGCTGTCTCCATCCTCCCTGTGTCTAGACACAAAACAATGTGTTGTAGCACGGGGGAAAGTGTTCTGACAAAATAGACATGCCCCTCTTGCAATTTACGTCGGGTGAAAGGTCTTTAGCCCGAGAGAGCGAAGGGCCGGACACCATATGAGCTGTGCTCTGCTCCCCTTTGCCACTGTGGAAGGACCCCTAGGACGGTCTCCCCCTCAGGGGAATCGTTGGGGTGTGACCTCAAAGCGGCTGCTGCGTAGGAACGTCTGCCACAGTTTCGTCTGCCTCTAGTCTGAACACTTACTTGTGGGTTAGCAATCTGCTGGGCCTGGTGCCCCTGGCGGAGGAGTACTGGCCTCTTCCTGCTGAGGAGGCACGCTGGCTCATGGCTGTGGAGGTTGGACCGGGGTGGGACCCGGGTTGGCGGGGCAGGCAGAAGCTGGAAGCTTCTCCTTCTGCTCTGTACAGTTCCAGTCAATAGGGCCAAACAGTTCCTTTGGCTCAATAGGAGCATCCAGGAAGTCTGCCGTCTCCCCCGTGAGGCTGGACAGGTTCAGCCGCAGGACTCTATCCTCCACCACTGGGAGGCGAATGACACGCCCACAGCCTTGTATAGCACCCGTGGAGGCACGGAGGTTGAGGTCTGAGACGACACAGATCTCTTCCCTGAGCAATGGGTTGGGCTCGTTCTTGTTCAGTTTTTGATATACCATCAGTAGAGTGGTGACGTCCAGTGTCCTAATCTTGAGCTTGGCTGCAGCCCGTTTACACACATCCACGAGCCCGTACCCCAGGGTAGGAGAGGGGACATCTCTGCCCTGTGTGGGTCTGGGAGCCAGGGAGTCCTCCTCCCCCTCTTCTTCTACATCACGGAGGAGACAAAGGATGTCGTCTTCATCCTCATCTATGATCAAGTCATCTTCCCCTAATGCTAGGTCGTCAAACCGTATATCCGGGGGGAGATTGTCCATAACCTCAGTCCTGTCAACCTCAGTACATACAGGACTGGGTAGGGGTTGTTGAGTTGCCTCTTCACCCAAAATGCTGGAGGAAGATGAGCATGAGGCGGCAGCCTGTCGCACTCGACGCTTGAGGATAGCCTTCGGCAACTCCTAGCAATACACGCAGGACTCAGGAATAGCGAGCCTTGTCTGGGCATGCTCCAGTCCTGGAGAGTTGAAATATAGGGTGTGGGTATGAGAGCCCCACATGGGCATGGGTGTAGGTCAGCAGGTTTGCTGGTCTCATCCTGTGTAGGGGTAGACACCCAGGCTATGTGTGTGCTGGTCGACGCTGTAGCTGTGTAGCTAGTAGTCCTGTCGTTGGCTAGCTAGAGTTCACCTCGTGGGTTAGTAACCTAGCTAAAGCCAGCACGCTGTTAGCTGAAGATAATGTGTGTTCTTCGTTAGCTATAAAAAATGATATTTTCTCTTTCCACCTAGGTAGGAATAAGCAAAGCGAAGCAGGTAGTTTAGTTACAGCTAGCCGTGTGGCGCTAGCTGAACCAGAGACTGAGAGTAGTTTTCACTGTGATGTCAATCCTCTCGATGATAAGCTGCTGTCCTACGCTCGGCGATGGATTCTTTGACGGTCCACCTGAGGACAGGTTAGCAGGAAAGCAGAGGTCCAAGTTGAGGAGAGTAGAGGATATTACTGAGGAGAGTAGAAGAGAGTAGAGTATATTACTGAGGAAAGTAGAGGATCTTAATAGAATCTGTGAGGAAGATGAAAGAAGTGAAGATGGGAGCAGACTATAGCCCCTTGTATAGGAAGTCTATGGCAGACCTTGTGTGATTGGATCTTCATAGACTCTGCCCATTCCTATACTCCGCCCCTAACGAGACATTACCCAAAGTGAGAGACCAAACAAGTAATTGTAATAGAACTGTGTGATGACATGGCCAAGTATTGCGTCAAGAGTCAGGTTCAAACTATTAAGACTTGGTCTGTCACTCCATAAGGATTTAATTAGCCTACATGTTTAAAAAAATATATACATTATTAAACATGATCAACTATTACTAGAGATCCTCAGCAACAACCACACGGACGTGACAGCGTTTACAGAGGAAGCATATGAAGGCAAACAAAACAATGCAATTCAATTGAGGGATGTAATGTAACTAAATGAAGGAAACTAACATTAAATTGGCAGTTAAATATGTGTGGTTATTACTGACATTTGATAACATGATAGAAATAGTAGGAACCAGAGAAGGTTGAGGCATATAATTTAAATATTCGAGAGTGCCCAAAGGTTCAATTTGGCGTCACTACCATTGTGCATCGTCATCACGTGCTCCAGGCTGCAGTAGCCTACCCATTTGGCTGGCATCTCCAAGCTTCATAACTGCAAGTTATAAAGGCCATACAATTAAAATGATGCATAAGGTCACACAGCATGTTGTACTTTGCAGTGGGAAAAGGGCAGAAATTATTGTCATGCTTTTAGTTTGCTTCTATGACTGGTTTCATTCTCCAGCGATCCGAGGGAAAAAAATCATCTTCTTTTTTTTTTAACCCTCTTCTCCCAACAGATTGCTCATAGGTCAGCTCGTCTAGCTCGTATCAATTGCTCTTATCAATTTATAAATTACAGTGCATGAAGAAAAGGGGTTATTTATATCTGGGAAAAAAAACAATTAAGTATGATTTTCCACTTGGAACGAACAGGTTCGCTCGACCTTATCCATGGTTTCCTCAAGCGCAAATGTAGTGGAATTTTGAGCGAATTAAGTCAAGGTCAGAATACAGATATCTGTAGACACATCTCTACCACACCTCCATTTCTCTGATCTCCACCCCAAACGTATAGCTGGCTGGCACATGCGTTTCCCCACGCTCAAATTCAAGGTCAGACTACGCATTGAACGAAAAGTGCATAAAAAGGAAATGAAGTTCCATTTACGTGCACAACACTCGGGTCTGAATTCCCCCCGTGGGGTGCTTAATACCTGGACGACACACAATTAACACACATACACGCACACACACTTAGGGAGAAAAGGGAGAGATAGCTTGAGTTGTCCTCCGTCAGTGGGAGATGAACGTCCGCAGTAAAATGTAGATCAGGGTAAACTGGCTTGACAAACCAATTCAACAGGTGTCTTTATGGAGTAAAATGGGGTTGAATGACCCGTTTCATGCTTACCTGGTCTAAGAATCCAGCAGGAAGCGAGAGGTAGGGTGCTGGGTAGGTAGCAAAGATCCCAGCTGTAGCCTTAGGGCCAGACACAGTCAGATTCCCTCCACAGTAGTGGTATATGGCGTCTGGAAATACAGTGACAAAGCAAGTTTCACAGCATTGAACAGCGCCTCATAACCATATTCAACCAACACACCACTACTATCTGTGGGTTTTCAAGTGTTAAGGTTGGGAAATGTACATGTATCTCAAACAATAACATTGAAACAAACATTTCCGGCCCTCATAGTGACGTTTAATTTTATTTATTTATTTATTTATTTTACCTTTATTTAACCAGGCAAGTCAGTTAAGAACAAATTCTTATTTTCAATGACGGCCTGGGAACAGTGGGTTAACTGCCTGTTCAGGGGCAGAACGACAGATTTGTACCTTGTCAGCTCGGGGGTTTGAACTCGCAACCTTCCGGTTACTAGTCCAACGCTCTAACCACTAGGCTACCCTGCCACCCCAATGCACACAAGCGCTTCCTTGCACTGGCTGTATGATTTCCCAAAGTGAACTGGTCATTGTCTTCTGTGTTGTCATTCTGTCTTTACCATAGTAAAGGGAGTATATGGTCCCAGCAGCCAAGAAGGAGCCTATCAGCTGACAGAGGATATAGACGGGAAGCATCCTCCAACCCAAACGACCAAAGAGACACATGGAGAATGATACTGCTGCATTCATATGGGCCCCTAGGAGGTAGAGGAAGAGAGAGAGAGAGGGAAGTATTTTCCTTTTGCACTTAAATGTGCTGTTATAAAAGGCACCATACATGAAAACGATTTCAACCTTTACCCATGTCAAAATGAGTGGTGTTGTGTTATGTACCTGAGACCCTCCCGCCAATATGCACTCCCATAGCCACGCCCAGGCCGAAGCCCAGGTTGACACTAAGGTACTCTCCGAACGCACCCCGTCCAGTCACGACCTGTGCCACAGAGCCCAAGCCAAACACCTTGAATATAAACACAACATGAACACAACCTGTCAAAAACAGACGTCCACAGTGGGAGAATTGATTACAATCATTTATTACAGTTGTGAATACATCCAAGCTGGTTTGTGGGTCTACGTAATGTATTCCTTCTGGTGCATTTGGATTCACTTAACTCAATTAAACAAAGAATTACTGTTAAAGTAAAAACAAGTTTCAATTCCCTCATTAGGAAATGTGAATGAGAACTAGATTTGGGTCTTGAATGCGTCTTTGATGTGAGTGTCTCTTGCAGAGGCGTCATGCCCATAGGGGGCACAAGAGCACATTCCCCCTCCGATTTGTCCAGTTTTATATTTTTCTGATGTAAAATGAATTATTAAACTTCAACATAATTATTTATAAAAAATAGATCTGTCAGCGGTATTTTGTGGAGGGGCACACTGACTGGACCAGGCAAAGAGTACCCCCATTCTCCCTAGTAAGTGTTTCCTTCCAAGGTGCACCATGGAGCAAAGACACTGCATTTGATTTGATTTTAGCTGCCGATGATGGGCAGGAGTCACAGGAGGTATGTTTGTAAATGAATTTGATCAAGCTATGTCACCTATTGATTCCTTTTTATTAATAAATTAAACTAAAAAAATATTATTTTTATGTAATACAAGACACCTAGCCATTTTATGGAGTTGGTTTTAGTTAGCCAGCTAGATAAATTCCCAATCTCCCAACTTCATAACTAGCTACCAAGTAATTTCAGGCTACCAATCAACTTAGAGTAGCTTGTCTAACTACGGTATCTTAGCTGGCATGCTGCGGGCAAAGTTGCTAGACTTTAGGAAAGTGTACAATTACTTAATGTACCCAATAAGAATCACATTCCGTTCAACCTTTTATCTAGATTTTAGGGGGATGCAGAACATATTTGGTTTAAATTTAATCTGCCACCTTATGATATTATCATGACATCTGTTTGTTAATTATTATTCCATGATATGTGCCTGTATTGACGTGTGGTCCCATGTACTGTGTTGTAATTTGGATGTGACATTTTAGGCATGTTATTGCAGTATATTTAGATGTGTAATTTACAACAGTCAGAATGACACCATCATTAAAATGACAGTTGAACAGGTACATGTATTTTTTACAGCGGAGAGGAGGTAAATGAGCCAATTGTAAACTGGGGATGATTAGGTGACTGTATGAGGGCCAGATTGGGAATTTTGCCAGGACACCAGGGTTAACTCTTACTATAAATGCTATGGGATCTTTAGTGACCACAGAGAGTCAGGACACCTGTTTAATGTCCCATCCGAAAAACAGAACCCTACAAAGGGCAATGTCCCCAATCTGGGGCGTTGGGATATTATTTCTAGAGCAGAGGAAAGGGTGCCTCCTACTGGCCCTTCAACACCACTTCCAGTAGCATCTGGTCTCCCATTCAGGGACTGACCAGGACCAACTCTGCTTAGCTTCAGAACAAGCCAGCAGTGGGATGCAGGGTGGTATGCTGCTGGAAAAGATGTATCCTTGGATAACCTATGGAGAAAAATATGCATTTGTTTTTTTTTACATAGAATTAGGCAGAATTATTATGGCTCTAGATTCCTGGAAAACCCTTTTTCAGGTGTTTGAAAAATTCATAATTCTCCAACATCCGACCTCCATCCTCACGTACTTCGTTTGTACTTTCACTCTGCAAAAACAGCACACAGTTACAGTACTCCCCCTTCTAAATAACTTGAAACGGTCTAACCAGGTCTTGTGTCTGGACGTAGCCTAGACTAGCTAGCAAGCCAGCTAACTTCTTTTGCCAATCAGCTTCAGCCAGCCGGTGTGCGACCGTGGCAAAGTGGGTTTGACTTTGGATAGCTAGTTAGGGACCGTCAATAAATTATACAATGTAAATGCGACAATATTTTAATGTTGCTCATCTTTGAGCTGTATTTGTATCTGAATTTCTACAAATAATAGTTGTTTGAGGTTTTTAAGTCACTGAAATTTGGAGCTATTGACATTTAAAATGACTGTCCCATCTACATTGTGTAATTTACTGATGTTCCCTAACTAGCCCTCATAGGGATATCGAATGTCAAACCATATTGACCATGGCTATTACGATGGGGTCGGGTGCAGCTGCGCTCCAAATGTATGATTATTTATGTGCTGCCAGTTTTGGGTGTGTGGGCAGGATTGAAATAATCCCAACCCAAGGAAAACTGTTATAGTACCCTTGATTCCGTGACATACTTTCCCCCCCTAATTATCTCACAAATCTCAGTTTTGGATGAGACTGACTTTATGACCAAAATTATCCTATTTACACTTTGTAGTCAATTTTCACACTAGAACAAAAAAATCGGAATAATAGCAAGGGCCGTTTTCTACTTGGCCGTTTTCTACTAGAGAAGTTGTTTATTGCCTTCAGTTGCTCTTTAAGACATTTAAGGTAATTATCACGTCTTATCCTATAAACCTGTCAACTCATTTTGAGTGATGTACTTAATTATTTATAAGAATATAATCAGTTTAGGCCTTAGGGGGATGGGATTATTGTATGAATATTGTATTGTATGTAGGTTAATAAGGTGATGACCCACTTCCAACCCACACGAATATCCCAAGGTTACTCTTTTGGATCAACCCTCCAAAAATACTTTAAATAATTAAATAATTCCCTGTAAATCAAGATATTAAGTTGGTTGAAAATAATGTTTCCACATTTAGTAGCCACAATATTTATTTTACCTTTATTTCAGTTCAGTTAAGTTTATTTCAAGTCAGTTAAGAACAAATTCTTATTTTCAATGATGGCCTAGGAACAGTGGGTGCCTGTTCAGGGGCAGAACGACAGATTTGTACCATGTCATAATATCATAATCAAGCATTGTGTACAGTAACATATAAACCATATCAGGCTCTTTTATATGAAATATAATTATGCCAGCATGATTACAGATGCTATTGGTGAAAAAACGACTACAAAAACCAGAATAACTGGAATGACACTCTCACTGGTGTGCAAAAAGAACCAACTGAAAGCTGCGACCCAAACAAGCCACGCCTCCAACTCTTCTGATAGGCTGCTTCCGCTACATTTCCCCCAATGTTATTCAATGTGCAAGCGCATGAGGTGTTGAAAGCAGTTTAGAACCTTTCAATCAATTTAAAAGATCACATTGATCTGTCAAATTTGTTAATTGATTTCAGACAAATTTAATAGAAAGTGTCATTTTCAATCATTCCAATCAGTAAAAGCACTTAAGATTAACAACAAGCATCTTCCCATTTTTTTTTGTGTTGGTAAGTCACAAAGGAAAGGGAAAGCTCCTTATACAATTACTGTATAGTAGTAAAGACATTATCGCACTACTACCACATGTGTGTCTTCTGTCTTTGTCCTAAACTCTAAGAATAGGATTCGTTTTCAGGCATGTGACAAACAGGCAGCGTGTGTGTGTGTGTGTGTGTGTGTGTGTGTGTGTGTGTGTGTGTGTGTGTGTGTGTGTGTGTGTGAGCGTGCATGCGGCCAACTGGCCAGCCGTGTTATCACAGGGTCAAGCGCATGACAGTGACAACCAATGCCACATGATAAGCATCTACATGGGGAGCGTATTGCAACATGCAATTTCTATGAATATTTCTAAGCAGAATCACAATTGAGTGGAAATCTATCAATGAATATAGACACTAGTAGTAATACGAGTAGTAATAAACTAGTAATAATAAATACCTTTAAATACAACATTTTATTTATTCATTTATAATTCTTGTACTTTTGGAAATAGGCAACAACCAAAACATATTACATGCAAATGTAAAATGCAAATAAGCAAGGGAGTAAGGGTGAGGCCGGACTGACGCGTGGATACGAAATTAGAACGGATACATTTTGCTCCGTGTGTGTGTGAAGTGTGTGACGTAAAACGCCTCCTCTTTTCTAATTGGCTAAGCAGATGGTTACGTATCGGTCGGCCCAGCAAAAGTTCAACTCATCTGAACTTTTTGTCCGTGAAAATACGTTAACGGTCAGCGTCAACGTACAACTCCCATTGAGAAAGCATTGGAAATCACGGATACGGATCAAATCAAGGGGCCAGTCCGGCCTTGACCTTAAGAAGTGAGAGGTTGATGTTGTCCTCTAACCCTTTCTCCCTTTTTTTTCTCTCTCTATCTTTCTCTTACCATCATGACATAGGTGCTGAGGGATTCTGCGAATCCCACTCGAACACGTTCATTTATCACCCAGATCTTGGAGAGTTTTCTACTTCTTCCATGCTCTTGAACGCTCCCCTGCTCCATCGCATGCATCTTATTTCCACAGAGTCACACTCAAGTTTGCAGTCCTTTGTAGGTTGTCAAGGTATCCGGAAGAGTTTGGGCTAGGACCCTCAAAATCGCAATCGACACACAGCCTTGTTTATATCTCTTTCTCTTCCCACTTCCCTTTCTCTCGCTTCCTTTTGGCTTGTATTTTATGGCCTCTCCCCTCCCACACCCTCTTTCCTCCACACACAGACACACAGTCACACACACTCCCTACAATGGACCTATGTCTGGGAGGGGTGTATGCTTAAGGGGAGGGGTAGAAAAACAGGGTGGCTTGTCACAGAAAAATCTTCCAAATCATATGTGCTGAATACAACAGCTGTCGACTTTACCGTAATACTGCATGTTTACTTAGGAGCCCTATCCCAACGATGTAGAGTAAAAAAAAAATATATTTATATATATATTCAAAAGAGGAATGAAAATACACAACAATTAAGCTACCAGATCAATGAGGTAGATATGTACTTGAAGGCATGGCATAGATAATAACAAGAGTAAAAAAGGAACAGAGTAGCAGCAGCGTTTTTTGATGAGTGTGAAAGTATGTGTGTGTGTGAGAGAGTGTCAGTGTGGTGAGTGTGTGGGTGGAGTCTTATGAGTGTGCATAGGGTCAAACAAGGTCAATGAAGAACATCTGGGTAACCATTTTGATTAACTATTTAGCAGTCTTGTGGATAGACGCTGCCACGAATCCTGTTGGGCCGAGACCCGATGCTCCGGTACCACTTGCCGGACGGTAACGGGGAGAACAGTCTATAGCTTGGGTGGTTGAAGTCTTTGGCAATTTTTCAGGCCTTCCTCTGACACCGCCTGATATAGATGTCCTGTAAGGTGATGTATTGGGCCGTCAGCACCACCCTCTGTGGCGCATTGCGGTCAAGGTCAGTGCAGTTGCCATACCAAGCGGTGATGCAGCCAGTCAAGATGCTCTCAATGGTGCAGATGTAGAACTTTTTGAGGATCCATGCCAAATCTTTTCAGCCTCCTGAAGGGGAGGTGTTTGGGTTGGCCTGTCAGGAAGTCCAGGATCCTGTTGCAGAGGGAGGTGTTCAGTCCAAGGGTCCCGAACTTGGTGATGAGCTTGGAGGGGACTATGGTGTTCAATGCTGAGCTGTAGTCATTGAACAGCATTCTCACATAGCTAGTCCTCTCAGGTGGGAGAGAGCAGTGTGAAGTGCAATTAAGATTGTGTCATCTGTGGATCTGTTGGGGCGGTATGTGAATTGGAGTGGGTCTAGTGTGTCTGGGATGATGACATTGTTAGGTTCTAAGTAACAGGGTAAAAACTGACAGACAACTATGAAAAGCTCAAAACAAGTTTATTCACCCAAAGGGTCAGACAGCTGAGCAGACAAAGACATGTTCACACGAGCACTGGTATTTAACCCTTCCTCCTATGCTGAGTCTCCTCCTTACACATCTGAACAGCCAATACACCTCTGTTGCTAGACAGAACTTTAGTGATATTGTCAAGGGTGTGCGCAACTGGTTAACTGAAGTCAGGTGCAGGAGAGCAGAGATGAGTGAACAGGCACACTTTATTTGGCAGAAGGAAAACAGTCAGACGCAACTGCGTAACGGCACTCCTGTCAAAGGCAAAAGCGAATAGCGCACTCGTCACACAAATAATGTACAGCATAAAATACCACGGGTTCCAATCAAGACCCGGCGAAAAACCAGCATGAAGCGTCATACATGACACGTAACAAACAATTACACACACAGACATGGGGGGGAACAGAGGATAATATACACGTAGAGTGATGAGGGGATGTAAAAACAGGTGTGCGGAAAAACAAGACAAAACAAATGGAAAATTAAAGGTGGAGCGGCGATGGCTAGAAGATCGGTGACGTTGACCGCCGAGGGCCGCCCGAACATGGAGAGTAGCCGACTTCGGCGGGAGTCGTGACAGATATCTGTTCTTCCTCACATCATCTGACCTGACCTCGGCCCAAATTTCTCACTCCTCTCCAACTCACGGCTGTCCTGTTGACTTGTACCAGACTGTGGCCCTTCTCCTTTCCATAGGCTCCCTGATGTCTAGCAATACAATTTTCTGACAGAATATAAGCATTCTACATTCCCCACTTTCCTTCAGTAACATGAATAAGGATATTTCATATTTTCAAGTTTAGTAGTCAGAACCCATCAGTATTGATTTGTGACATGACCAGCTTTTAAAAGCACTTAATGATTACAGATGTGAGTGTTATGGGACGATAGTCATTTAAAAGCAGGTTACCTTGGAGCTCTTGGGAACAGGGACAATGGTGGTCAGCTTATAAACATGTTGAGATTATAGACTTGGACAAGAAGAGATTTAAAATGTGCGTTAGGACACTTGCCAGCTAGTCTGCGCATGCTCTGGTAATGCACCCTGGTATTCCGTCGGGCCCAGGGCTAACCTGTTTAAAAGTTACTCACATCTGCCACGGAGAGCGAGATCACACAGTTGTCTGGAACAGCAGGGGCTCTCATGACTCAGTGTTGTTTACCTCGAAGCGAGCATTAAAGGCATTCAGTTTGTTAGAGAAGTCTGCGCCACCAGGCAACTCACGGCTGGGCTTCTCTTTGTAATCCGTAACCGTCTGCAAGCCCTGCCACATCCAATGAGCGTCAAAGCAGGTGTAGTAGGATTCCATTTTATTCCTATATTGTCCTTTTTCTTGTTTGATGGCTCGTCAGAGGGCGTAGTGGGATTTATTGTATGTCCGTGTCCCATTCCTTGAAAGTGGTAGCTCTAGGCTACTGGTTCTGTACCATAATGCATGTTACAGAATAGAGACAATATAGAATAGAGACATAATTGAGTTTTACTTCTATCATGATTGTATGATATACTGTATGCACTATTAGATATTACTTTCCTCCTGATCTGAGATCAGATATGAAATCATCAAGAGATGTCCCACTGGGAACACCACATCATTTCAACTAGATAATTGGGTAATATTTGGTTGAGACATTGATCAATGAGATGAGATAACAACCTATATTCACCCAGTAATGAAGACAGCCAAAAGTTAGTTGATTTTCCAATGTGTTATCACTATGCCTACAAGCATCTTTTATTTATTTTTTTTATTTCACCTTTATTTAACCAGGTAGGCAAGTTGAGAACAAGTTCTCATTTACAATTGCGACCTGGCCAAGATAAAGCAAAGCAGTTTGACACTGTCACGAACCTCGCCGAGGATGGTGCCTCTTCCTGTTCGGGCGGTGCTCGACGGTCGTCGTCGCCGGCCTATTAGCTGCCATCGATTCCCTTTCCGTTTGTTTTGGGTTATTGGTTAATTGGGTACACCTGTTTTGTATTAGGATTTGTTTGTAGGGTATTTAAGGGCACTAGGCCCGCTGGGTATTTGTGCGGGCTTGTTTTTGTTACTCTGTGTTTTGTTGGTGTGATTTATTATTGTATTTATTCTCCGGACTGTTTAGTCCTGTAGTTGTTTTGGACTAGCAACGTATTTACGCCCTGTGTGTTGGCGTGACTGTTTTTGTTGCGCTGGGGAATAAATCTGAGGAAAACGACTGAACCTGCTCTCTGCGCCTGATTCCACCCACCACACCTAGTAGATCGTAACAGAAGCCCGCACCCCTTGAAATGGAGTCAGCAGGAGCAGCGACCACTCCTCTCCCCACTATGGAGGAGCGCGTTCATCACCATACAGCTGTCCTCCATCGGATTGGTACCGCGATGGACCAGATGATGGAGAGGATGGAACGATGGGAGAGGAGTGGTCTCCCGACATCTACCCCAGCTCCCCCACTCCCGACACCACCTACTCCACCTACATCGTCCTCTGGGTCCGGCGCACTACGTCTCTCCCCCCCGAGGGAGTACGATGGAGCGGCTGCTGGGTGCCAGGGATTTTTGCTCCAGCTGGAGCTCTACCTGGCTACCGTGCGTCCGGCTCCCTCGGGTGAGGAGAGTGTGAGCCTCCTCGTCTCCTGTTTAACGGGCAGGGCCCTGGACTGGGCTAACGCAGTATGGAACAGTCCAGACTCAGCTCGGGACAACTACCTGGAGTTCACCCGCCGTTTCCGAGCAGTGTTCGATCATCCACCAGAGGGTAAAGCGGCGGGTGAGCGACTGTTCCACCTCAGACAGGAGACGAGGAGCGCGCAGGACTTCGCGTTGGAGTTTAGGACCCTAGCTGCTGGTGCTGGGTGGAATGACAGGGCCCTGATGGACCATTACCGGTGTAGTCTCCGGGAGGACGTCCGCCGGGAGCTGGCTTGCAGGGACACAACTCTCTCCCTGGATGAACTAATAGACATGTCTATTCGATTGGACAACCTGCTAGCTGCCCGCGGGCGTTCAGAAGGGGTCCTGTTAATTCCACCGTCCAGCTCTCCCACTCCCACTCCGATGGAGTTGGGAGGAGCTGCATCTAGGGGGATCAGAGGGGGCTCCTCCTGCTCCTATTGTGGACGGAGAGGACACACTTCGGACCGGTGTTGGAGGAGTCCCTCTGGGAGTCGAGATGGTCGGCAGAGCGCTCCTCGGCCACCCCAGGTGAGTAAGCACCAAACTCACCCAGAGCTCCCTGTTGGTCACATGTTTTTGTTAGTTTTTTTCCCTGCATTTTTCCCCTCTCTTCAGCATAAGGCGCTAGTCGATTCAGGCGCAGCTGTGAGTTTTATGGATCGTGGACTCGCCCGTAAATTGGGTATTCCGTTAGTGCAGATAGACCCACCTGTCCCCGTGCACTCCTTAGATAGCCGACCGCTAGGGTCAGGGCTGGTCAGGGAGGCCACGATTCCGCTGGACATGGTAACGCAGGGGAATCATAGGGAGAGGATCAGTTTCTACCTTATTGATTCACCTGGGTTTCCGGTGGTGTTGGGGGTTCCCTGGCTGGCTATTCACAATCCCCTTATTTCCTGGAAACAGGGGGCTCTTAAGGGGTGGTCAGACGAGTGTTCAGAGAGGTGTTTAGGAGTTTCCATTGGTGCCACGACGGTGGAGAGTCCAGACCAGGTTTCCACCGTGCGCATTCCCCCCGAATATGCCGATTTGGCTATCGCTTTTAGTAAGAGGAAAGCGACCAAATTACCACCCCATCGACGGTGGGATTGCGTGATAAACCTCCTGGAGAACGCTGCACTTCCCCGGAGTCATGTGTACCCACTGTCACAGGAGGAGACGCTGGCTATGGAAACATATGTCACGGAAGCTCTGAGACAGGGGTACATTCGGCCCTCCATGTCACCCGTCTCCTCGAGTTTCTTTTTTGTGAGGAAAAAGGAGGGAGGTCTGCGTCCGTGCATTGATTATCGAGGTCTCAATTCGATCACAGTGGGTTTTAGTTATCCGCTACCTCTCATCGCTACGGCGGTGGAATCATTCCACGGAGCGCGTTTCTTCACAAAACTGGACCTCAGGAGCGCGTATAATCTGGTGCGTATTCGGGGAGGAGACGAGTGGAAAACAGCGTTTAGTACCACATCAGGCCACTATGAGTACCTCGTCATGCCGTATGGGTTGAAAAATGCTCCAGCCGTCTTTCAATCCTTTGTAGATGAGATTCTCAGGGACTTGCACGGGCAGGGTGTGGTAGTCTATATTGATGACATCTTGATTTATTCTGCCACACGCGCCGCGCATGTTTCCCTGGTGCGCAAGGTTCTTGGGCGACTGCTGGAGCATGACCTATACGTCAAGGCTGAGAAATGTGTGTTTTCCAAACCAGCCGTTTCCTTCTTGGGTTATCGCATTTCCAGCTCGGGGATGATGATGGAGTGTGACCGCGTTAACGCCGTGCGTAATTGGCCGACTCCGACCACGGTAAAGGAGGTGCAGCGGTTTTTAGGGTTTGCCAATTACTACCGGAGGTTTATCCGGGGTTTTGGCCAAGTAGCGGCGCCCATTACCTCACTGCTGAAGGGAGGGCCGGTGCGTTTGCGGTGGTCAGCAGAGGCTGATGGAGCCTTCAACCAGTTGAAGGCACTGTTCACTGGGGCTCCCGTGTTGGCGCATCCGGACCCTTCGTTAGCATTCATAGTGGAGGTGGATGCGTCCGAGGCTGGGGTTGGAGCCGTGCTGTCTCAGCGCTCGGGTACGCCACCGAAGCTCCGTCCCTGCGCTTTCTTTTCTAAGAAGCTGGGTCCGGCAGAGCGGAACTATGATGTGGGGGACCGGGAGTTACTAGCTATGGTAAAGGCCCTGAAGGTGTGGAGACACTGGCTAGAGGGGGCTAAACACCCTTTTCTCATCTGGACTGATCACCGTAATCTGGAGTATATTCGTGCAGCGAGGAGACTGAATCCGCGCCAGGCTAGGTGGGCCATGTTCTTTACACGTTTTAGATTTACGATCTCTTACAGACCAGGTTCCCTCAACACTAAGGCCGACGCGCTGTCCCGTCTCTATGACACCGAGGACCGGTCTATCGAACCCACTCCCATCCTTCCTGCTTCTCGGCTGGTGGCCCCAGTGGTATGGGAGGTGGACGCGGACATCGAGCGGGCGTTGAGGGTTGAACCTGCGCCTGCACAGTGTCCGACTGGCAGAAGTTACGTACCGCTTGGTGTTCGTGATAAGTTGATTCGGTGGGCTCACACACTACCGTCTGCGGGTCATCCGGGGATCGATAGGACAGTGCGGGGTCTTAGAGGGAAATACTGGTGGCCCACCTTAGCTAGGGATGTGAGGCTCTATGTCTCTTCCTGTTCGGTATGCGCCCAGAGTAAGGCTCCTAGGCACCTTCCTAGAGGGAAGTTACAGCCCCTCCCGATTCCACAACGGCCATGGTCCCATCTCTCGGTAGATTTCCTTACTGATCTTCCCCCTTCTCAGGGGAACACTACCGTTCTGGTCGTTGTGGATCGGTTCTCTAAGTCCTGCCGTCTCCTTCCATTGCCTGGTCTCCCTACGGCCCTACAGACTGCAGAGGCTCTTTTTACCCACGTCTTCCGGCACTATGGGGTCCCAGAGGATATCGTCTCCGATCGGGGTCCCCAGTTCACATCTCGGGTTTGGAAGGCGTTTATGGAGCGTCTGGGGATCTCGGTCAGCCTTACCTCTGGTTATCACCCCGAAAGTAATGGGCAGGTGGAGAGAGTAAACCAGGAAGTGGGCAGGTTTCTGAGGTCGTATTGCCAGGACCGGCCAGGAGAATGGGCAAGGTACGTCCCATGGGCAGAGTTAGCCCAGAATTCTCTTCGGCATTCGTCCACGAATATGTCGCCATTCGAATGTGTACTGGGTTACCAGCCGGTCCTGGCTCCGTGGCATCAGAGTCAGACCGAGGCTCCTGCGGTGGAGGAGTGGGTACAGCGCTCTAGAGAGACCTGGCGGGCAGTCCAGGATTCTCTCAGGCAGGCCAGTGAACGGCAGAAGAGAGACGCTGACCGCCACCGCAGTGAGGCCCCGGTGTTCGCACCAGGGGACAGGGTCTGGCTCTCGACCCGAAACCTGTCCCTCCGCCTGCCCTGCCGGAAGCTGGGGCCGCAGTGTGTGGGGCCATTTAAAGTCCTGAGGAGGATAAACGAGGTGTGTTATAGATTGCAACTTCCCTCTTATTATCGTATTAACCCCTCGTTTCATGTGTCTCTCCTCAGGCCGGTGGTAGCTGGTCCCCTACAAGACGGTGAGGTACCGGAGGTCCCTCCACCCCCTCTGGACATCGAGGGGTCCCCGGCGTACACAGTACAAGCTATTCTGGACTCGAGACGCCGGGTGAGGGGCCTGCAGTACCTCGTGGACTGGGAGGGGTACGGTCCGGAGGAGAGGTGCTGGGTACCGGGGAGGGACATTTTAGATCCTTCCCTCTTGAGGGATTTCCATCGCCTCCACCCGGATCGCCCTGCGCCTCGTCCTCCGGGTCGTCCTCGAGGCCGGGGTCGGCGCGCTGCGGGAGCCGCGCGTCAGGGGGGGGGTACTGTCACGAACCTCGCCGAGGATGGTGCCTCTTCCTGTTCGGGCGGTGCTCGACGGTCGTCGTCGCCGGCCTATTAGCTGCCATCGATTCCCTTTCCGTTTGTTTTGGGTTATTGGTTAATTGGGTACACCTGTTTTGTATTAGGATTTGTTTGTAGGGTATTTAAGGGCACTAGGCCCGCTGGGTATTTGTGCGGGCTTGTTTTTGTTACTCTGTGTTTTGTTGGTGTGATTTATTATTGTATTTATTCTCCGGACTGTTTAGTCCTGTAGTTGTTTTGGACTAGCAACGTATTTACGCCCTGTGTGTTGGCGTGACTGTTTTTGTTGCGCTGGGGAATAAATCTGAGGAAAACGACTGAACCTGCTCTCTGCGCCTGATTCCACCCACCACACCTAGTAGATCGTAACAGACACATACAACGACACAGAGTTACACATGGAGTAAAACAAACATGCAGTCAATAATACAGTATAAACAAGTCTATATACGATGTGAGCAAATGAGGTGAGATAAGGGAGGTAAAGGCAAAAAAAGGCCATGGTGGCAAAGTAAATACAATATAGCAAGTAAAACACTGGAATGGTAGATTTTCAATGGAAGAATGTGCAAAGTAGAAATAAAAATAATGGGGTGCAAAGGAGCAAAATAAATAAATTAATTAAATACAGTAGGGAAAGAGGTAGTTGTTTGGGCTAAATTATAGGTGAGCTATGTACAGGTGCAGTAATCTGTGAGCTGCTCTGACAGATTTTTGTAGTTCGTTCCAGTCATTGGCAGCAGAGAACTGGAAGGAGAGGCGGCCAAAGAAATAATTGGTTTTGGGGGTGACTAGAGAGATATACCTGCTGGAGCGTGTGCTACAGGTGGGAGATGCTATGGTGACCAGCGAGATGAGATAAGGGGGGGCTTTACCTAGCAGGGTCTTGTAGATGACATGGAGCCAGTGGGTTTGGCGACGAGTATGAAGCGAGGGCAAGCCAACGAGAGCGTACAGGTCGCAATGGTGGGTAGTATATGGGGCTTTGGTGACAAAACGGATTGCACTGTGATAGACTGCATCCAATTTGTTGAGTAGGGTATTGGAGGATATTTTGTAAATGACATCTCCAAAGTCGAGGATTGGTAGGATGGTCAGTTTTACAAGGGTATGTTTGGCAGCATGAGTGAAGGATGCTTTGTTGCGAAATAGGAAGCCAATTCTAGATTTAACTTTGGATTGGAGATGTTTGATATGGGTCTGGAAGGAGAGTTTACAGTCTAACCAGACACCTAAGTATTTGTAGTTGTCCACGTATTCTAAGTCAGAGTCGTCCAGAGTAGTGATGTTGGACAGGCGGGTAGGTGCAGGTAGCGATCGGTTGAAGAGCATGCATTTAGTTTTACTTGTATTTAAGAGCAATTGGAGGCCACGGAAGGAGAGTTGTATGGCATTGAAGCTTGCCTGGAGGGTTGTTAACACAGTGGGCCAGAAGTATACAGAATGGTGTCGTCTGCGTAGAGGTGGATCAGAGACTCACCAGCAGCAAGAGCGACCTCATTGATGTATACAGAGAAGAGAGTCGGTCCAAGAATTGAACCCTGTGGCACCCCCATAGAGACTGCCAGAGGTCCGGACAGCAGACCCTCCGATTTGACACACTGAACTCTATCAGAGAAGTAGTTGGTGAACCAGGCGAGGCAATCATTTGAGAAACCAAGGCTGTCGAGTCTGCCGAGGAGGATGTGGTGATTGACAGAGTCGAAAGCCTTGGCCAGATCAATGAATATGGCTGCACAGTAATGTTTCTTATCGATGGCGGTTAAGATATCGTTTAGGACCTTGAGCGTGGCTGAGGTGCACCCATGACCAGCTCTGAAACCAGATTGCATAGCAGAGAAGGTATGGTGAGATTCGAAATGGTCGGTAATGTGTTTGTTGACTTGGCTTTCGAAGACCTTAGAAAGGCATGGTAGGATAGATATAGGTCTGTAGCAGTTTGGGTCAAGAGTGTCCCCCCCTTTGAAGAGGGGGATGATCGCAGCTGCTTTCCAATCTTTGGGAATCTCAGACGACACGAAAGAGAGGTTGAACAGGCTAGTAATAGGGGTGGCAACAATTTCGGCAGATAATTTTAGAAAGAAAGGGTCCAGATTGTCTAGCCCGGCTGATTTGTAGGGGTCAAGATTTTGCAGCTCTTTCAGAACATCAGCTGAACGGATTTGGGAGAAGGAGAAATGGGGAAGGCTTGGGCAAGTTGCTGTGGGGGGTGCAGTGCTGTTGACCGATGTAGGAGTAGCCAGGTGGAAAGCATGGCCAGCCGTAGAAAAATGCTTATTGAAATTCTCAATTATGGTGGTTTTATCAGTGGTGACAGTGTTTCCTATCTTCAGTGCAATGGGCAGCTGGGAGGAGGTGTTCTTATTCTCCATGGACTTTACAGTGTCCCAGAACTTTTTTTGAGTTAGTGTTGCAGGAAGCAAATTTCTGCTTGAAAAAGCTAGCCTTGGCTTTTCTAACTGCCTGTGTATAATGGTTTCTAGCTTCCCTGAACAGCTGCATATCACGGGGGCTGTTCGATGCTAATGCAGAACTCCATAGGATATCTTTGTGTTGGTTAAGGGCAGTCAGGTCTGGAGAGAACCAAGGGCTATATCTGTTCCTGGTTCTAAATTTCTTGAATGGGGCATGTTTATTTAAGATGGTTAGGAAGGCATTTAAAAAAAATATCCAGGCATCCTCTACTGACGGGATGAGATCAATATCCTTCCAGGATACCCCGGCCAGGTCGATTAGAAAGGCCTGCTCGCTGAAATGTTTCAGGGAGCGTTTTACAGTGATGAGTGGAGGTCGTTTGACCGCTGACCCATTACGGATGCAGGCAATGAGGCAGTGATCGCTGAGATCTTGGTTGAAGACAGCAGAGGTGTATTTAGAGGGCAAGTTGGTTAGGATGATATCTATGAGGGTGCCCGTGTTTAAGGCTTTGGGGAGGTACCTGGTAGGTTCATTGATAATTTGTGTGAGATTGAGGGCATCAAGTTTAGATTGTAGGATGGCTGGGGTGTTAAGCATGTTCCAGTTTAGGTCGCCTAGCAGCACGAGCTCTGAAGATAGATGGGGGGCAATCAGTTCACATATGGTGTCCAGAGCACAGCTGGGGGCAGAGGGTGGTCTATAGCAGACGGCAGAGACTTGTTTTTAGAGAGGTGGATTTTTAAAAGTAGAAGTTCAAATTGTTTGGGTACAGACCTGGATAGTAGGACAGAACTCTGCAGGCTATCTTTGCAGTAGATTGCAACACCGCCCCCTTTGGCAGTTCTATCTTGTCTGAAAATGTTGTAGTTTGGAATTAAAATTTTAGAATTTTTGGTGGTCTTCCTAAGCCAGGATTCAGACACAGCTAGAACATCCGGGTTGGCAGAGTGTGCTAAAGCAGTGAATATAACAAACTTAGGGAGGAGGCTTCTAATGTTAACATGCATGAAACCAAGGCTATTACGGTTACAGAAGTCGTCAAAAGAGAGCGCCTGGGGAATAGGAGTGGAGCTAGGCACTGCAGGGCCTGGATTCACCTCTACATCGCCAGAGGAACAGAGGAGGAGTAGAATAAGGGTGCGGCTAAAAGCAATAAGAATTGCTCGTCTAGAACGTCTGGAACAGAGAGTAAAAGGAGGTTTCTGGGGGCGATAAAATAGCATCAAGGTATAATGTACAGACAAAGGTATGGTAGGATGTGAATACATTGGAGGTAAACCTAGGTATTGAGTGATGAAGAGAGAGATATTGTCTCTAGAAACATCATTGAAACCAGGAGATGTCATTGCATGTGTGGGTGGTGGAACTAATAGGTTGGATAAGGTATAGTGAGCAGGACTAGAGGCTCTACAGTGAAATAAGCCAATAAACACTAACCAGAACAGTAATGGACAAGGCATATTGACATTAAGGAGAGGCATGCTTAGTCGAGTGATCAAAAGGGTCCGGTCAGTGGAGAGGTTGGTTGGAGGTCACGACGATTTAGACAGCTAGCCAGGCCATCGGTAGCAAGCTAGCATAGGATGGAGGTCTGTTATTAGCCACCTCTTGCGTTCCTTAGCCACCTCTTCCGTTCCGTCAGTAGATTAGTGGGGTTCCGTGTGGTAGAGGGGATTAATCCAAATCACACAACAACAACAAAAATAAAAACAATAGATATAGTTAAGACAGCTAACGGTTAGCAGGCCGCAGATGGGCGTACGGAGGAGCCAGCTGGATAACTCCTTCGGGTAGATAACGTCAGCAGTCCAGTTGTGAAGGCCCGGGTCCGGATAGGTGACTGCAGCCCGGGAGTGATTGATGGAACTCTTCAGCTGGCTAGCTCCGGAATAATTGATGTTTGCTCCGGAATCGCCGAAAGCCGATAGTCACACGGATAGCAGCTAGCTATCTGTGAGATCCAGGTATGAATGTCCAGAGTTAGCGGTTGAAATCCAGGGACATGGAGAGAAAAATTGGTCCGGTATGTTCCGTTCCGAGCCGCGCTGCGCTGCGCCGTACAAAACTGGCGATAGATTTTCGAGCTAAAGGATAGCTGATGACCACAAACCATGGTTAGCTGAATACTAACAATTTGCCAGTAAAGAAGCTAACTAGCTTCTGAACTAGCTTTTGAACTAGCTTCTGATTAGCTTCTGGATTAGCTTCTGGCTAGCTCCTGGTTAGCTTCTGGCTAGTTTCTGGCTAGCTTCTTGGAGTTTCTGACTAGCTTCTTGGAGGATTACAGATTTGAGGTAAATAATACTTTTTTATAAATATAAATTGGTAAGGGTTGCAGGAGAGTGTTTTGAAGATGAGTTTATGGAAAATAAAAAAAAATGTATGTGAAAAAAGTTGTAAATATATATATATATACGGGACACGACAAGACGAGGACAAAAGACGTCTGAACTGCTATGCCATCTTGGATTTTTTTTCCTAAGAGCACAACCAAATTCCAATGGCAAAACAATGTCTGATCTTTGGTTTAGTTGTCACCCAAATGTATATCACTGTTCTTTCAATCATTTAAAAGTTAAAAAGTTAAAATGGGAATACAATGTCGGATATTTTGTTTATTTATACAACAGATTAATGTGTTATCACTGTGCTTCATCTAATAGCAGAAGCAAATGGCCTGGATTGCAGTTGAGATTACATACAAAAGTACATGGTGCAAGTGATCATTGCCGTATGAGATTCTGCACAGATTATTATAGCAATTGATCTCCACAGACCTGTGACGACCTACAGTACACATGCTACCTTGAACGCTTTATAGGATTACATAAGAAGACATTTATAGTTACAGTAACCTGAAAATGGGCTATTGATGTGTTACTCATTTTAAGGTTAATGTTGATATTGTGATATTGAATTGTGTTTGGGTTGTCAATGCAACCAAATATCAACATTAGTTCCATCTGTGCCAATGACCTACTCTGATTTTAATTCCAGTTTTTCTACAAATTAATAATTGATTCACGTCTCCATCTCAACCAAAAATCTAAGTTAAAGAATAGGACTGAATCATATAAAATCAAACTATTTTTAACTTCAATGTTTTAAATCAACCAGAGCTCGGCCTGTTGTATTATCTATTTTTAATTGAATTATGGGTTGAATTGAAACAATAGTCTCCCAATTAAGTGTAATTTCTCCCAACTGATTATGCTGACTGACACTTTATGATTTATTGTGAGAAGAAAAGCTTGAATTATACAACAAGACTCAGCACCGGATTAACATCCCCACCCGGGGGAAGTCAGGGTCTCAATTTACTGCAATTTAGAAATGTTGTTGAGTCTCAGCAGTTTATTCTCTTGTTATGTCAGTCACTGACACTCACTCAATTAGCCATGTCAGCTAACAATTTTTAGATTATAATGTTAATCTAGCCAGCTCTCTAAACTTGTAGTAATCATGGCTGAATACCGACTGGGCATGCAGGACATGTGCCCAGGGGCCTGTGAAGTAATTTTCTGTGAAACCTTACTAATGCTTGTGTACTAAAATATCCTTCTTTAAGCCTAGGCATTGGCTTGAGATTGATAAAGAAACTAAATCATATAAGATAGAAAAGTGTAAGTGTGTGTGTGTGTGTGTGTGTGTGGTATGACCCCATGATGTCTAGGCGCTCAGCCAAGAGCTGATAGAAACTAACTAGTTCCTCTTAGCTTAACTGGAGACAGAGCAAAGTGTTTTATTCTGCACACCAGGGATACGGCTGTTGTTCTACTTGGAGCCTGTTTCTGGGCGAAAGGTTCATGCTTGTGCCCATACATCATCTGGGCCGACAGTCAAAGGTGCTTGCTTGCTTGCCCAACTTGGGGGAACCGTTGAGCTAGAGGAAGTACATCTGGAGTGACTTCCTGTCAGGGTAGGACCATATATCATCTGGGCCGACAGTCAAAGGTGCTTGCTTGCTTGCCCAACTTGGGGGAACCGTTGAGCTAGAGGAAGTACATCTGGAGTGACTTCCTGTCACTTTGGCACCTATTGTCCTCCCTCAGTTGCGACAGAATGAGACAACCTTTTCATTGTAGCCTGTACCCCGTAACCCAGTTTCGTCTCTCACCACATACACATACATAAGGTCACGTCCTGATGCTTGTATAAGACAGCTTGACTATATAATGCTTCCGGACTCTTTGTGCGCGGGCTCTCACTCCATTCACTTTGTGTGTGGTGTAACCAGCTCCCTTATTGCAAGAAGTTTATTAATAAATTGTTATACCTTGATTGATTATTGACCTTGCCTCTCCTCATTATTAAATTTTAATTAAAGGTAGAATTTCCACCACAGGCCTGGATATCCAGGAGGCCCACATTGATGTTTTTAGTCACTCATATCATTAACATGTCATCAAAGCAAAATGTGTAGAATTGCAGAAAATTAGCTTTTAAACTGAAGAGAAAAATATCTCTGCCCTTTGGCAAAATGTGTCGAATTGCAGAACACTTGCTTTAAAACGGCAGGATTTTCTCTACACCTCGTGGCAAAATGTGTAGAATTGCAAGAATTAACTTAAAAATGTACCTTTTTATCCCCAACATCAAGAGGGGGGCCACTAAAGTGTTTTACCCGCAAGGTGGGGGGCAAAAGGATAGGACTGGCCTTGAATCAATTACCCAACCAAGGTAGGTCCCCCCCAGTTACCCAAATGTGCACCCTACCTCCTCTCCTACTCCCCCATCTAATGATTATCACAGCTGCAGTAGGCTACAGACCAGACCACAGGCTCCTGTGGTTGGCGGCTGCAGTAATAATAAATAAATATATATATATATATATATATATATATATATATATATATATATATATATATATATATATATATATATATATATATATATACTACCAGTCAAAAGTTGACACACCTACTCATTCAAGGGTTTTTCTTTATTTGACTATTTTCTACATTGTAGAATAATAGTGAAGACATCAAAACAACGAAATAACACTTGTGGAATCATGTAGTAAACCAGAGGTCAGTAATCCAGATAGGGTGCAAAAGGTCCAGAACGACAGGCAGTCTCAGGGTCAGAGCAGGCAGGGGTCAAAAATCCAGTGTGGCGTGGCAAGGTATAGAACGGCAGGGAGGATCAGTGTAGGCAGAATGGTCAAAACTAGAAAACAGAAACTAGAACAGTGCAAGTGCAAGTGCAAAATTATGGTAGGTTTCACGACACAAAACAAACTGGCAACAGACAACACAGAAATAAATACACTGTGGATAATGGGGAAGATTTGCGACATCTAGAGGGGGGTTGAGACAAGCACAAAGACAGGTGAAACAGATCAGGGTGTGACACTTTTCCTTGAGGACAGCTTTGCACACTCTTGGCATTCTCTCAACCAGCTCATGAGGTAGTCATCTGGAATGCATTTCAATTAACAGGTGTGCCTTGTTAAAAGTTAATTAATGGAATTTCTTTCATTAATGCGCTTGAGCCAATCAGTTAAGTTGTGATAAGGTAGGGGTGGTATACAGAAGATTGCCCTACTTGGTAAAATACCAAGTTCCTATTATGGCAAGAACAGCTCAAATAAGCAAAGAGAAACTACAGTCCATCATTACTTTAAGACATAAGGGACAGTCAATCAAGAACATTTGCAGTCGCAAAAACCATCATGCGCCAATGATGAAACTGGCTCTCACAGGAAAGGGAGACACAGAGTTAACTCTGCTGAAGAGGATAAATTCATTAGAGTTAACTGCACCTCAGTTTGCAGCCCAAATAAATGCTTTGCGTAGGTCAAGTAACAGAATCATTTCAACATCAACTGTTCGGAGACTGCGTGAATCAGGCCTTCATGGTTGAATTTCTGCAAAGAAACACTTCTAAAGGACACCAATAAGAAGAGGACACTTGCTTGGGCCAAGAAATACGAGCAATGGGCATTAGACCGGTGGAAATCTGTCCATTGGTCTGATGAGTCCAATTTGAGATTTTTTGTGTCTTTGCGAGACGCTGTCACGACTTCCGCCGAAGTCGGTCCCTCTCCTTGTTCGGGCGGCGTTTGGCGGTCGACATCACTGGCCTTCTAGCCATCGCCGTTCCACTTTTAATTTTCCATTTGTTTTGTCCTAGTCTTACACACCTGGTTTCAATCCCCCAAATACTTGTTCATTATTTAACCCTTAGTTCCTGTGATTGTTTGTAATACGGGCCGTTACTGTGGGCTCGTTTTATTGTGTTTGTGGAATTTTGAGTAAATTACGTTTTTTACTCATATCTGCTGTCCTGCGCCTGACTCCTCTACACCAGCTACACACAGGCATTATTACAGACGCAGAGTAGGTGAACGGATGATCTCTGCATGTACACTACAGTTCTAAAGTTTGGCGTCACTTAGAAATGTCCTTGTTTTTGAAAGAAAAGCACATATTTTGTCCATTAAAATAACATAAAATTGATCAGAAATACAGTGTAGACATTGTGAATGTTGTAAATGACTATTGTAGCTGGAAACGGCTGATGTTTAATGGAATATCTACATAGGCGTACAGAGGCCCATTATTACCGGGATGCTGGCCTTCTATGCAGAGTTGCAAAGAAAAAGCCATATCTCAGACTGGCCATTAAAAAGAAAAGATTAAGATGGGCAAAATAGCACAGAAACTGAACAGAGGACCTCTGCCTAGAAGGCCAGCATCCCTGAGTCGCCTCTTCACTGTTGACGTTGAGACTGGTGTTTTGCGGGTACTATTTAATGAAGCTGCCAGTTGAGGACTTGTGAGGTGTATGTTTCTCAAACAAAACATTTCCGTTTAATGTCATAACCTCCATTATGGCATCTGCTGAGGGATTCCTTCGTGCTGCATCCCCAGTTTCTCTCTCGTCAAACAGCATCCAAACAGCAGATGTTTGTGGCACTACTGCTAGTGCTTCTGCTCCATCCGCTCCATCTTCTTCCTGTTGCCCTGGTGCCTGAGCCAGCTGACTGCTGGGGCTGTCCCTCCCTGCTGCTGAGGTTATTCTTTGAAGAGCCTCATCAATCGCTTTGGCATCACTGAAGGCTAACTTCTTAAACCTGGGGTCATGTGCAGCGGTTTCTGATAGCACGTGATTATATTCTATTCTGTGGAACTTTCGGTCCATTGATGTATATTGGGTGTCCATCAATTCTGTCACGTCCTGTGGTTACATTTGCTTCTCCCTGGCGGCTGGATGTGATTCGCTGCAGACCCTTTCTCTTTTGCACACCAGTATCTCTACCTGCACATGACCATCTGATCATTTATCACTCCAGTGTTAATCTGCTAAATTGTAATTATTCGCCTACCTCCTCATGCCTTTTGCACACAATGCATATAGACTCTTTTTTTAAATAAAAATAAAATAAAATTCTACTGTGTTATTGACTTGTTTATTGTATACTCCATGTTTAACTCTGTGTTGCTGTCTGTTCACACTGCTTTGCTTTATCTTGGCCAGGTCGCAGTTGTAAATGAAAACTTGTTCTCAGCTAGCCTACCTGGTTAAATAAAGGTGAAATAAAAAAAATAAAAATAAAACACAGGAGTATAATTTTTGAAGATGTCACATAGCTGACAAGAGAGAACAGTAACTTATTAGTTTAGGTTCATGGTTTGTCTACTGATACCACATTCAAAGGGTTCCAGGATCAGAGCATCAACTGGTGCATTGACAATGGCCAGGGTAGAGATGATGGCATCCTTTGACTCAAGAAACCGCTTCAACATATAAAATGTTGAATTCCACCTTGTAGAGCAGTCTTGTTTAGGCCTCAGCTCAGGCATCCCCATCTGGCGTTGTGTAGACTTTTGTTTTTTAGAACCTACTGTGCTCCTGTGGAAGTATTCCACAGCTGCTTTCACTTTGTCCACAGTGGGCTTCATCACCTTCAGAGCATTTCTTACAATCAGGTTGATTGTGTGGGCAAGATATGGATGATGGGTCAATTTAAAAATGTTCATGGCTTTGGTTATGTTAATTGCATTGTCGCTAACACAACAGACCACTTTCCATCTACTTGCCATTCTCTGGCCACTCTCAACAGTTCCTCTGCCAAGTTCTCTGAAGTGTGTCTGTCGCTGAACTCAAAGCAGTCCAGAAGACAGCTAGGCATCGAAAAATCTTCAATGAAGTGACATGTAACCGACATGTAAGAAGTGGTTACCCTTGATGTCCAGCAGTCAGTGGTAAGGCAAACTGCAGTAGCTTTTTGGACTCTCTCCCGCACGGTAGCCTCTGTGCTCTCGTACTGTTGTGGAATAAGTGATTTTGAAAGGGTTTTCCTGCTTGAAATTGTGTGCATTGGATATAGACTATTGCTATATTTTCTAAAACCTTTGTCCTCCACGATCGAAAATGGCTGGAAATCGGTGGCAATCATTTTAGCCAATGCAATATCAATTTGGTCTTGTTTTGCTACAGATATAGACTTTGGCATAAACCGGTCCATAAGAGACTGCGTTGCTGTGGGTCGTGGAGTAGGCCTACTTGACTAAGTGGATACATCTCCACGTGTGGAGGGGCTGGCTCCACCACTACCACTAGGAGGCACGCTAGTTTCTCGAAGCTCTGCTTCAGCTAGCTTCACAGTTGGGTACACAGTTCTCCTATGCCGGTATAGGTTGTGCGTAGAATTGGCTAATTCTACACTGTGCTCTAACATTGTCTACGTTATTAAAATGCATCCAAATGTTACTGTGCTTCCGACTCATTTTCCAGCTGTTGTTTTCACAACTGTCCTCCCTCTCTCTTATCGGCTGCCAAGTGTGTGATTGTGAGTGAGTTGGCATGGCCCTCCCTCACGCATGTTTGCTTCAATGGTTAACAATGCGTCTCTGATTGACAGGAACAACAGATGAGGCTGTTAGTCTGAGCAGTGGAATGTGTGATCTTAAGCATTTAGTTCTATATTATTTTATTTCTTTATTCGTTCTTTGAATTAGTTCATTCTATTAATTGAAATCTTTTGATTACTCATATCGTAATTGTTTTACAAATAGATTCTGCTTTTCTGATATGCGAGCCAGCTTCCAACGTTCACCTACAAGAGCCGGCTCTTAGAGCAGACTCGTTCGCGAATGACCCATCACTCCACCCCAGCCGCCCAAACCCTCCCCGCCAGGCCAATTGTGCCTGCACCATGGGTCTCCCGGTCGTGGCCGGCTGCGACAGAGCCTGGACTGGAATCCAGAATCTCTAGTGGCAATACATTTTCTGACTGAATTTGATGTTTTGAGGTTCCTTATGATCTATTTTAACATAATAAATGGAACTTAGCAATTTATTATTTACTATCACATATTTCTACAATTGAAATATAAACAGTCAGAATGACCATCATGGCCATTCTAGTAGTTATGGAATTCCGGCGCTCTGAGTGTTAAATACATTTTTTTGTCACTGGCCTACACACAATAACCCATAATGTCAAAGTGTAACTTTGTTTTTTGACATATTTACAAATGAACTTAAAATAAAAAGCTGAAATGTCTTGAGTCAATACGTTTTCAACCCCTTTGTTATGGCAAGGCTAAATGAGTTCAGGAGCAAAAAAGTGCTTAATAAGACACATAATAAGTTATATGGACAATAATAGTGTTTTACATTATTTTTTAATGACTACCTCATCTCTGTACCCCACACATACAATTATTTGTAAGGTCCCTCGGTCGAGCAGTGAGTTTCAAACACAGATTCAATCACAAAGACCAGGGAGGTTTTCCAATGCTTCGCAAAGGAGGGCACCTATTGATATGTAAACATTTTAAAGCAGAGATTGAATATCTCTTTGAGTGTGTTCACGTTATTATTTACACTTTGGATTGTGTATCAGTACACCCAGTCACTACAAAGATACAGCCGTCCTTCCTAAATCAGTTGCCGGAGAGGAAGGAAACCGCTCAGGGATTTTACCATGAGACCAATGGTGACTTTAAAACAGTTAGAGTTCAATGGCTGTGATAGGAGAAAACTGAGGATGGATCAAGAACATTGTAGTTACTTGACAGAGTGAAAAGAAAGAACCTACAGTATAAAACATATTCCAAAACATGCTTCCTGTTTGCTACAAAGCACTGACGTAATACTGCAACTATTGTGGTAAAGCAATTCACTTTTTGTCCTGAAAACAAAGTGTTATGTTTGGGGCAAATCCAATACCACTCTCCATATATTCAAGCATAGTGGTGGCTGTATCATGTTATGGGCATGCTTGTAATTGTTAAGGAATGGGGAGTTTTTCAGGATAATAAAGAAACCAAATGGAACTAAGCACAGGCAAAATCCTAGAGGAAAACCTGGTTCAGTCTGCTTTCCACCAGACATTGGGAGATTAATTCACCTTTCAGCAGGATAATAACCTAAAACACAAGGCCAAATCTTCACTTCAGTTGCTTACCAAGAAGACAGTGAATGCTCCTGAGTGGGCAAGTTACAGTTTTGACTTAAATCTGCTTGAAAATCTATGGCAAGATTTTAAAATGGTTGTCCAGCATTGATGAACATCCAATTTGACAGAGCTTGATGCATTTTGAAAAGAATAATGGGCAAATATTGTAGAATCCAGGTGTGCAAAGCTCTTGAGACATACCCAGATAGACTCACAGCTGTAATCGCTGCCAAATGTGATTCTAATATGCTGACCACACCGCTCGTGTTATGTGCACATGCGTAGCAAAATAAATGTACACATACATGTTATTCAATCATTTCAACAAGAACTTTGTTCTATTTTTTACACTTGACCCGCCTCTCCCATCTCCTCATTGGTTTTTAGGAGCATATACTCACGTGGGTGATTGAAAGATGATTTGAGGTCCACACTCCAGTCCAGTTGGTGGTGGTAATGCACCTTAAAGTTGGTTGCCGACCGCCATATAAAGTCCACAGAAGAAGAAGACTGAAGAAGAGAGATTACTAGAAACTAACTAGGTTTCCCCTTTCATCCCACGATTTAGTGTGACTCAACATGGGTCAAAATTCTAGAAAGATCCAGAAAATAAGGACCTTGTGCATTACAGGTAAAATAACAACAGAATGTTTATATCCCAGGACAAATTAGCTAGCAACAGAAAGATAGCTAGCTAAATGGCCATGAATGTTTGTGTTGCGACCTGTCCCCAAATGAATATAGTTGGTTCAGAGTTCATTTTGATATTTCAACCTGTGTATCCTATCACGTCTGGTGTGGATGGACAAAATCAGCATGCGCGCGATGGCGCACTTATGTTGGAGACATTAAAACTAGTTTTTCAACCACTCCACACATTTCTTGTTAACAAGCTATAGTTTTGGCAAGTCGGTTAAGACATCTACTTTGTGCATGAAACAAGTAATTTTTCCAACAATTTTTTTCAGACAGATTTTTTCATTTATAATTCACTGTATCACAATTCCAGTGGGTCAGAAGCTTACATACACTATGTTGACTGTGCCTTCAAACAGCTTGGAAAATTCCAGAAAATGATGTCATGGCTTTAGAAGCTTCTGATAGGCTAATTGACATCATTTGAGTCACTTGGAGGTGTAATTGTGGATGTATTTCAAGGCCTACCTTCAAACTCCGTGCCACTTTGCTTGACATCATGGGAATATCAAAATAAATCAGCCAAGACCTTAGAAAAGAAATTGTAGACCTCCACAAGTCTGGTTCATCCTTGGGCGCAATTTCCAAATGCCTGAAGGAACCACGTTCATCTGTACAAACCATAGTACGCAAGTATAAACACCATGGGACCACACAGCTGTCATACCGGAGCTGTGTGGTACCGAAGACAGGAAGGAAGGAGACACGTTCTAGTTCGAGTTTAAATGTTTTTGATTGAGGTGTATGTAAACTTCCGACTTCAACTGTATATATTGGCAGGATTTGGCCAGGGTTGTTCTGGTTTTGGTCACTAGATGCCCCCATTGTGCTTTTTGACCCTTTTGTTTTCCTTTGTTCCCAGTTATTATTTGCACCTGTGCCTCGTTTCCCTTGATTGTATTTAAACCCTTAGTTTTCCTCAGTTCTTTGCTCTGTGTTTGAATGTTAGCACCCAGCCCCAGCGATGCTGTGAACATTTGTTGTTCCAGTTGGACGCTCTTGTGGTATTGTTTTTGTTCTCGTTGATTTATTTTTTATTATCTTTTGAGGCTTTTTTCTGCTGTACCTACCACCTTGTGGATTTACCTTTTGACTTGGCGGATTACCTTTGTTCTCTTGGAATTACTTTTGACGTTGTGAATTTATATTTTAGCCTGAAGAACTTTCCTTTTTAAAAACACCGTCTCAAGTACTGCTGTGTCTGCTGTGTCTGCCTCATCTTCTGGGTTCTGTCGACTATTAGTGGCTCAGTTTGCTAAGTGACTGTTTCTCACACCGGAGACCCGAGTTCGTAACTGGGTCCTGACATATATGCCTTGTTAGGGAGATTAAGTAATCATACTTAAGGTGTTATGTAGTCAAAGTGTGTAATTGCTGACAATATTGTGTTTATGTGATGACACATCTTCACTATTTACTTCACAATGACAGAATAAGGGCCATAAATATTCAAGTGTACGTCATCAGAAACATTCAACTCCAATTCCAGTTAACTACATAATGATATTATTACATGTCATTAGACTTGGTTAGGGGCACATCTAATGTACTTCTATGTTCATCCTTTGTACTGTATGAATTTTTTTACACTATGTTTAGAATTGTGATTTAAAAAAATGCTTTAATGTCATGTTATGACTAGTATTTATTACCTCACCCACAAGCATTTGTGGGGCTGCAGAGTTTTAAACTGAATGATGGAGAAGGAAAGAGGACTTTTTGTCTGTAGACCTCACAACAGTAACCACCACCTCGCAATTGTTTCTTCGCCACAGAGCTGTGACCTGCAATGTGCATATGAAACACATTTAGAAGAGTTGTTAAACATGAACTGAAAACAAACTATCACAAAAAAAAAAAACATTGCACTTTGTGCTTGTATGTCATCTTTCCTTGTCCTCTAGAGTCTCTGCCTCATCTTCTGTCTCTGGAGTAATGATCGAGTTGGTGTTGACTGAATGTCTGGCCATCATCAATATTTCCCTTTCCATTGTCATCTTTATTTGCCAGTTTCATGACACGCTTTGTTTCTAATGTGTTAACTCGATCATTTTGTTGTAGTTGTATGTTTTCTGTAATGACATTAAAAGTGAATCACTATGTCGATATGTTTATGTTACTCAGAAATACAAAAAGCTATCAAAATGTAAGTTGATCGCTGCACAGGAAAAAAACTGTAGTTTCAACGTGTAGTTGTGGTGTGAGTGTTATACATTTTGGTGTTACAAAAAAGACATACGAATTTATTTTCCAGTTAGAAATAGTAGGCCATGCATCAAATAACTATTTGCATCAGAAGAATAAACCCTCAAATGCACACACAACTACTTCTAGGTCTCAGAGCGAGTGACTTAGCGCGCACCATCGCTAACTAGCTAGCCATTTCACATCGGCCACACTCAGCCCCCTTTTGACCTTTTCTGCAGCAACCAGTGATCTGGGTCAACAGCATCAATGTAACAGTATAGTCCCTCTCCTTGCCCTGAACCAGAGACCCTCTGCACACATCAACCACAGTCACTCACAAAGCATCGTTACCCATCGTGCCACAAAAGCCACGGCCCTTGCAGAGCAAAGGGAACAACTACTTCTAGGTCTCAGAGCGAGTGTCGTCACCGACTGAAACACTATTAGTGCGCACCACCGCTAACTAGCTAGCCATTTCACATCGGCCACACAAAGCTGGCCAGCTCTTACTTCATACTTCAGGTCCCTTGGGGAGACCTGTCCTGTGGCACTGAAGAGTATTTTTGAGTATGAAGAAAAAACGGAAGTTGCTGAGATTTATCTGTGCATTTTCTTCAACTTGGGGTGTGTATTTGAACTACTCGTAAAAAAGCTGGAGGAAACAACGCTCTGCATCACAGATGTTTACAAGGAAGTCCAAAAATTAAAAATGAACAGAAACAGGACAGCTTTTTTTGATACCAGATCAAGCAGCTGATGGACAAACAATTGTCAGCACAAAGATCCACACAGCAACAAGACTTTGAAGTTCTATGACACTGTCATTACATACATTGACAAGTGGTTTGACTTCTCACCAGAAAATGTAAGGTTGAAACTGAAACAGATCGACCTCTATGAGGAGCTCTCCTTCACTGACCTGGAGCAGGTGATGGTTGCCCTCAAAATGACAGAGACAGTCAGTATGGACCAACTCTATGAAGAGGTTTGTGATTGCTGGGAGGAAATACAGAAAGACAGACAGGATACCACAAAATCCACCAATGAGCAGTGGGTGGCAGTTTTCCAAAACCTAGGGAAAGCCAACTTGATCAATATGTTCAGGATTGTCTCATTTGTCCTCAGGCTCAAATGCCTTTGTAGAGAGGATTTTCTCTCTGATGACCATTAAATGGTCAGACTCAAGAAACAGATGCAGCACAGAGCTGATCAAAAATGAACTTCAGCGGCCTCCTGGGTGGCGCAGTGGTTAAGCTGTACCACCAGAGACTCTGGGTTCACGCCCAGGCTCTGTCGCAACCGGACGCAAAATTGGCCTAGCGTCGTCCGGGTTAGGGAGGGCTTGGCCAGTAGGGATATCCTTGTCTCATCGCGCACCAGCAACTCCTGTGGCGGGCTGGGCGCAGTGCGTGCTAACCAAGGTTGCTAGGTGCACAGTGTTTCCTCCGACACATTGGTGCTGCTGGCTTCCAGGTTGGACGCGCGCAGTGCAGTTTCGTTGGGTTGTGTATCAGAGGACGCATGATTCTCAACCTTCGTCTCTCCCGAGCGGGAGTTGTAGCGATGAGACAAGATAGTAGCAACTAACAATTGGATACCTTGAAATTGGGGAGAAAAAGGGGGTCCGTTTTTTTTTTTATTAACAAAATGAACTTCAAATATCTGTGAGCTGTGACTGTAAGGACATCTCTCTGGCAATGCAAAAGGACAAAGGACTGCTTGAAAGAGTCAAGAGCAGCAAAAAATATACATGGGAAAAGTAGACTTGGTGAGTGACTCAAGCCCCTCTTCCTCTTGCATTTGAAATGTATATATATTTTTTGCTGTAAAGGTCAACATTTTTATTTCTTTGATAATTTATTTTGAGGTTTATTCACATAGGTTTACATGATGATACAGTTTTAGTAAAGCTATAGACTAAATGGAATATATAAATGTTTTGCCTTTCCAATTGAATAAGAATATACACTGTATACTCATTCATTCACACAACACCATACCCACACAGCTGTGGCACCGTGCACTGGCACGCCACCTTTTGTCCCTTATTTGGTCGTGAGAAAGTTGGCAACCCTGACAGCATATTTCTCTCAAAGAATATTGAACCAATTAAAAGTGCAATGTCAAATCAAATTCAAACATGATTTAAATTGCATTTAAATATGTATTCGCTACAATACTCTTGCATGTTCTGATGGGACAGGACGCTTGTTACTTTTAAGTAAGGTTACTGGTTAGTTTTAGTCACAATTTTTTACTTTGGGTTGAGAGTGTAGTGTGCACTCAAACCAGCGGTGGCAGCGATACGCCAAGTAGGCGTCCATCTGCTAGAAAGACGGAGACAAAGGAATTACCAGAGACGTCACCGGTGGGGCTTTTTGAATCGAGATTCCCTAAAAACGCGTCACTTCGATAAGGATATGACTTATGCCGCAGGTTAAGAGAATTAACATTGTAGGTTAGGAAAATTAGGTTAAGGTTAGGAAAAGGGTCATCGCTGACCGGACTGTCTGTCAATTTGTGGTGGACGGTGCATCACTGGCACAAACTGCATAGCGCTGCAAAGCTGAGAGTCTACTGCAGCCATAGGAAGTCTCATCATTCTATATCAAATTTAATTTTAAAAACACAATTTGAAGATGTGATACAAAACCACTTTGTGTTCTTCACAGGGAGATAGAGACATCAATAAATGAGAGCAGTGCACCAGGAAATGTGTCAAATTTTCCAACCACTAGTTTTATACCAAATTATTACAGTAAATTAGGCAGCTGAAATCTCATAGCATATCAATTGTCATATTTCATGAATTGGTTGTTCATAGCGAATGAAAATAGAATATATATATATATATCTTTTTTTTCATACTATTTACTATAGCAGTGCGTGCTAGTGCAAAAAGTTAATACAAATTATAATTACCCAAAAAAAGCAACAAAACCGCTTTCTAACAGTATAAGGCATTACTAGGTACTGTTCATGGTCCTCTCATGAAGATATGTTTAATACAACCATCCACTTCACATTAACACTCAACTGGTTAACTAGCATAAATTCACCATCATTTACGGTATTTAATCTGCCTATAAACTCTGCATGCTTTTCCACGTTGTGCTGGCTGTACAACATAACAAACCATCGCGTGACTCGATATGACTGTTATTATAGCAATATTTGCGCTTTAATGCGTTTCCACTACAATTGTCACAATCTATTTCACAGACCACCAAAATTATCCACCCTTGTGTAGTGTATTTTGTTTTGTCGACATTGGGAAATTTTACAGACAAATTTGCCGTTTCCATCAGGCCTATCATGAGTTTCTTTATGCGTCAGGTAATTCATCCCCATGAAATGATTGGATGGAAACCTGGTTATAGAGAGAAAGATGGTGATGTCATCAATAGCAATTATTTTAAAAATGATTTATTTAACTTAAAATTTACCTGGAAATTAAGTCAACTTAAGCAGAAAAGCTACACACAAAAATGATACAACAATAATGTCATATGAAATTAATGTTACAGCAATATCAGTAAAACAAAGTATAGTTTAAAATCAGTTTGTCATCTAAAGAATTCGGTGAAGGATGCTAGTTTATCTAACACAATTGTACACTGTTGGGTGTTGATGTTAAAATGTAGCATATATGCACAGCAGTGCCTAGTTTATTTTAAAGATTTTCTTGACACACGAAATGCATACTCACTCAAAATACATTTCTCACAGAGCCCCAGATAACATATTTAGGCCTCTACATGGAAGTGAAATGATACGACCACAATGTCAAAAAATACAGAACTTTATTCCAATCTTAAACTGCAGGGCTCACTGTTAATACTCATTCTATTTTTGATTTGCATGTTGTTGGAGGTTCCAGAGGTAGTCGTTGGCGAAGTTCATAATCTGGGTCATGGCGTTCAGTATCAGGATATCCATGTCGTTATCCATCCTCCCCTCCTCGTGGTAGTTCTTCACAGGCAGGATGCAGTTCATGGGAAGGCCTAGCTCATTACTGCAGATCTGCATCTGAAAAACGTTGGAGACAAAAAGGGCTGGATCAGTTTTGCTTGAGTGATTATCATTGAATCATGTCAGCACAACCAAGATTTAATGGCTGACTACATTGCAGACATTGCATTGCGTCAACCGATGGTTGAATGCCACGTCATCAACTGTGCAGTTGAGCATCAGATTATATCATCATCATGTTATATAGTTAGCTGACATGTTAAACACTTGTCCAGGCAATGTGAAATTTGATCAGGTCTGAGGTCATGTGATTTACCTTCTCTTTGATCGCCTTGCTGTAGAAGATTCTCTTCACATCCTTGTTCACCAGCTCACAAGCCTTGTCTGGCATGGTCATGACAACAACTTGAGGAATTTCTGCAATAAAAATGAATATTTAATGAATAGAAGGACTAGCATAAGTAACACTATCATGTAATAGTGAAAAGTCAAGAGCTACAGCTGAAAGGTGACAACTGATAGAAACTACAACTATGGCTGGCTATTGAGAAACAGAGTTTAAAGAGCTTACTTACTTAGTCTGCTGGCTTCTGCCCTGATGTTCTTCATCTTGGCTATGACATCCTCTGACATGCGAGAGATTTTGTCCGCTGACACAATACTCACCAAGCAGTGAGTTTTGTCACTTAAGCTGGGATTCTGAATGAATTCCTTTTTTTGGTCCGATAATGGGTGGAAAGGATTGAACTGACCAAGAAAATATAAGATTTGTTAGTGTGTGTGTGTGTGTGTGTGTGTGTGTGTGTGTGTGTGTGTGTGTGTCTTTTGCATTACCTCATAGCCCTCTGGTAGATGGCCCTTCAGAGCATTGATGATGTCATTTGGGTGCAACCCGTTGTTTTGTGTTTCCAGACCCATGACATCATTGAATGCAAAGGGAAGACGTTTTTCACCTGAACGGCCTTGAATGTAGTGTGTGTCATACTGAAAAGAAATGTTTTATTTAATAACATTTCTATGGAAAGGATAAATACCCTCACACTCAGAAAAATTAAAAGCATCCCAAACTGAGGCTCAGGATCAACAAATATATACACTGAGTGTCCAAAACATTAGGAACACCTGATCTTTCAACCAAACTCTACCTACAGTACATATACATATTACCTCAATTACCTCAATGCCAAGAGTGTGCAAAGCTGACATCAAGGCAAAGGGTGGCTACTTTGAAGAATCTCAAAAATAAAATATATTTTGATTTGTTTAACACTTTTTGATTACTACATGATTCCATCAGTGTTCATAATTTTGATGTCTTCACCATTATTCTACAATGTAGAAAGTAGTAAAAATAAAGAAAAACCCTTGAACGAGTAGGTGTGTCCAAACTTTTGACTGGTACTGTAAGTATTCAGACCCTTTACTCAGACCCTTTATATAAAATTGATTTAGGGCACAATGCCCCGAAACGTGCAAAAAGGTGCATAAAGTAAAAATGCAAGACCAACGTTTCGTTTCGTTTTTAACTCAAAGGATATAACTATACAGTAGAATACATATTATAAACTGGGTGGTTCGAGCCCTGAATGCTGATTGGCTGACAGCTGTGGTATATCAGACCGTATACAACGGGTATGACAAAACATTTATTTTTACTGTTCTAATTATGTTGCTAACCAGTTTATAATAGCATTAAGGCACCTCGGGGGTTTGTGATATACGGCTCTTATAACACGGATAAGTGCTGTGTCCAGGCACTCTGCGATGCGTCGTGCATAAGAACAGCCCTTAGCCATGGTATATTGATCATATACCATACCTCCTTCGGCCTTATTGCTTAAATATAACATTTCTACTGTGTACATTTATACTTTTTATTCTACTGTGTAGTTACATCCTTTGCATTTATCTAGGCTTGATTATGTTATCAACTCATTTATGTTTTCTTTATAGCCAGATTTGTGTGCTTTCATTTGCCTTGTCCGTTTCCTTTATACACCTTTTCATATAAAAATGTGTAAATTATATACATTTGTCTCCATTTTTTATTTGAAGTTTCCAACTGTCTGAGTGTATTTATACTTTCCATGGTCCTAATTTTGCAAACCTACGCCCCTGTGATTGACTACGTTTTGCATTTAAAACAGCGCAGACAACCTCTTTGTTCCTGTATGTCCCTCTTCATGTCTCTGCCTGTTTGTAGCTCATGAAATACTGTGTCTTAGTGTACCAGGATATATTAGGTAGCCATATTCCATGCCTGCATTGTGTCTGTTTAATGTATTAGGCACTGCAGCTTACTGTCGTGGTGAAGCTTAAGCCAGAGGCAGCAGCTACCAGGGCACCACCTGTTATCCGATTTTGGAAGACATTGTTGACTGAGTTGATGAAGCTGGACTTTCCTGCACCGACTGGTCCACATAGCAGACATCTGAGCTGACCCACATCAGGATCACTCAGTTTAAAGCTCCTCAGTTCATCCACCATGTGGTCTCTCTCTTCTTTGCTGTCAGAGACAATGAAGAGCACCTGTTACTTCTTGTTTTGTTTACCTGGCCATTGTTTCCAAATACTAACCTTTTCCCATTTGTGGCACAGATTCAATGCAAAACAGTTGCCATAGACTCCTTATAATTATAAACAGAGAAATTGCATCAAGATAACATCAGGACTTAATTGATTTAAGATGGTGGGAAACTGATATCTGCAATTTACAGTGCCTTGCGAAAGTATTCGGCCCCCTTGAACTTTGCGACCTTTTGCCACATTTCAGGCTTCAAACATAAAGATATAAAACTGTATTTTTTTGTGAAGAATCAACAACAAGTGGGACACAATCATGAAGTGGAACGACATTTATTGGATATTTCAAACTTTTTTAACAAATCAAAAACTGAAAAATTGGGCGTGCAAAATTATTCAGCCCCTTTACTTTCAGTGCAGCAAACTCTCTCCAGAAGTTCAGTGAGGATCTCTGAATGATCCAATGTTGACCTAAATGACTAATGATGATAAATACAATCCACCTGTGTGTAATCAAGTCTCCGTATAAATGCACCTGCACTGTGATAGTCTCAGAGGTCCGTTAAAAGCGCAGAGAGCATCATGAAGAACAAGGAACACACCAGGCAGGTCCGAGATACTGTTGTGAAGAAGTTTAAAGCCGGATTTGGATACAAAAAGATTTCCCAAGCTTTAAACATCCCAAGGAGCACTGTGCAAGCGATAATATTGAAATGGAAGGAGTATCAGACCACTGCAAATCTACCAAGACCTGGCCGTCCCTCTAAACTTTCAGCTCATACAAGGAGAAGACTGATCAGAGATGCAGCCAAGAGGCCCATGATCACTCTGGATGAACTGCAGAGATCTACAGCTGAGGTGGGAGACTCTGTCCATAGGACAACAATCAGTCGTATATTGCACAAATCTGGCCTTTATGGAAGAGTGGCAAAGATATCTTAAGGTTTCTTAAAGATATCCATAAAAAGTGTTGTTTAAAGTTTGCCACAAGCCACCTGGGAGACACACCAAACATGTGGAAGAAGGTGCTCTGGTCAGATTAAACCAAAATTGAACTTTTTGGCAACAATGCAAAACGTTATGTTTGGCGTAAAAGCAACACAGCTGAACACACCATCTCCACTGTCAAACATGGTGGTGGCAGCATCATGGTTTGGGCCTGCTTTTCTTCAGCAGGGACAGGGAAGATGGTTAAAATTGATGGGAAGATGGATGGAGCCAAATACAGGACCATTCTGGAAGAAAACCTGATGGAGTCTGCAAAAGACCTGAGACTGGGACGGAGATTTGTCTTCCAACAAGACAATGATCCAAAACATAAAGCAAAATCTACAATGGAATGGTTCAAAAATAAACATATCCAGGTGTTAGAATGGCCAAGTCAAAGTCCAGACGTGAATCCAATCGAGAATCTGTGGAAAGAACTGAAAACTGCTGTTCACAAATGCTCTCCATCCAACCTCACTGAGCTCGAGCTGTTTTGCAAGGAGGAATGGGAAAAAAATTCAGTCTCTCGATGTGCAAAACTGATAGAGACATACCCCAAGCGACTTACAGCTGTAATCGCAGCAAAAGGTGGCGCTACAAAGTATTAACTTAAGGGGGCTGAATAATTTTGCACGCCCAATTTTTCAGTTTTTGATTTGTTAAAAAGTTTGAAATATCCAATAAATGTCGTTCCACTTCATGATTGTGTCCCACTTGTTGTTGATTCTTCACAAAAAAAATACAGTTTTATATCTTTATGTTTGAAGCCTGAAATTTGGCAAAAGGTCGCAAAGTTCAAGGGGGCCGAATACTTTCGCAAGGCACTGTAGCATAGCACACTATTCACACAACACAACCCTTGATAGTGCAGCGGTCTAAGGCACTGCATCTTAGTGCACGAGGCATCACTACAGACCCTGGTTTGATTCCAGGCTGTATCACAACCGGCTGTGATTGGGAGTCCCAATTGGGCCAGCGTCGCCCGGGTTAGGCTGGGGTAGGCCACAATTGTAAATAAGAATTTGTTCTTAACTGACTTGACTAGTTAAATAAAATGTAAAAAAACCAAAAAAACTTTAGTTTTACTTTCTTTCATCCTCCATATTTGATCAGTCGGTACAGTACTTACCTCCAAAGTGTTTCCCTCCATTCTTTGTCAAATTCTGTGTGACACACATAGAACACATCTAGATTAAAATCACTAAACTATTGTTTTCCACATTCCAATACACACCATCTCTTACTTTCAAATGTTGATTACAATGACACATAATTAATGAGTAAGTTTACATTATATCTAACTAAGCAAGTCAGTTAAGAACAAATTATAATTTACAATAACCCACTGCTCCCCAGTAGGCCGTCAGCTCCCTTGCTCAGGGGCAGAATGACAGATTTTTACCTTGTCAGCTCGAGGATTCGATCCAGCATCCTTTCAGTTACTGGCCTAACACTCGAACCACTAAACTACCTGCCACCCCTACAGGGCATGTACTATATAAGTAAAGCCTTGGGGCTGTGGTCAATGCATGTGCTAAAACGGTGTCTGCAGGTTCCCAGAAAAAAGTACAAAGAATTGGGACTGATGCACTGTGCTTGAAACAAATTTGCACTCACACCTGATATTCACTATCAGGCACACCTGATATTCACTATCAGGTGTTGACTGTATTTTACAGATATGTCATATCTCTCTTACCCTTCTTTGGTGGGGGTGGTGATGGTGTCCGGGGTGGTGGTGGTGTCCAGCGTGGTGATGGTGTCGGTGCCGGCCTTGATTCTTCTCCACCCATGTTTGCTTTTCTGAGAGGGAATGTTACAGGGTTGGGGTCAATTCCAATTTATTTAGAATTTCAACAATCTTTCAAGTTATTGAATTGGAATTTGACTGTTTGGACTTGAAATGTTTTACAATTCCAATTTATCTGTGGAATTGAATTAAATTGGAATTCTGTATTTTTACATTTCCCAGTTAATGGAATGTATCAAACATTGACTGCAGGATTTGTTTTAAATACTTTCAACTTGTATTTCTATAGTTCCAGTATAGGTAGGCTGTTGGATTAGTCACATGATCAGCCTTAAAGCCTGAGGGAATAGAATTTGTATTTGTGGAATTGTTGTGACCTAATATAGAATTGGGAATTGAATTCTTGGAATTTACCTAACATTGGAATGGAGAGGAATTTCATTATTTCTGAATTTAAAGACTGACCTGGAATTTGAATTGAATTAAATAGAATTTACATAGATTAGTGGAATTAGAGACTCAGTGCAGTCAACTTTATTGTCCTGTGTTTTATATATATATCCACATTATGAGGTTGGAATAATACGGTGAAATTGTGAAAATTATGATAATTTAGTGGAAGGCCAATTGAAATTTCAGCCTGTTTTGGTGGGATGGAGTATTGGCCTGCCTAGTAACATCCCCAGGCGGTAAATTAGTTAGTAGACCAATAAGAAAGAGCGTTCCAAACCTCTCTGCCAATAACAGATAGTTTCACCTCCCCACTCAGACCACTCAGACAGTCCTATCAACATTTTTGCTTGAGAATTTTTAATTGAAAACAATCACAGAAAGGTACTTAATTGTTAGCCAAAAATGATTTGATAGTGAGATACAAACGGCTGCATTGGACCTTTTAACTCAACCCTGGAACATAAAAATACTATTTGGGTTGAATAGAATGTCATGTCTGCACTGCAGCTATTAGGGCTGGGTGGATACCAGTATTACAATATTTCTTTTCCATGGCAAAAATTTAAATACGAAGCAGACCAAACTCTTTGGTCCTTTAAATACCTGCTGTATGTAAGATATTGTGTGCTATAGCTTGAAAAATAAATAGCAACATAAATGTTTGTTTCCAACATTAGGGCTGTTTTCCTAAAGTAGTTTAATCCAAAGCAGGTACGCCATATTAATGCCCATGATTTTGGAATTAAATGTTTGACTAGTAGGTGTCCACAAAGATCGGAAACTGTTGCAAATGATGTTAAATGCAGTAATACAATCAGGACATCTACAACATATGTGGAACTGCACTCAAATTGATGTAATTTTTAAAACTCTTTTTGCAAATCTACAATGAGAAAAGAAGGCAGTTCAGCCTAGTAAATAATTATCCTTATGAGATGGTGGAGAAGGTAGCTTCAGACATCGAGAAGCTACTGGCCAAGAAACGCAAAGCACTGGATGTAAGTCAGAAATTTGACTTCTATTTATTTCACAAAAAAACACTAACAGCCAGTTGGACGCACTGCCAAATTCTCTAAAACGACGATGGAGGTGACTTATGGTAGAGAAATTAACATTCAATCCTCTGGCGACAGCTCTGGTGGACATTCCTGCAGTCAGCATGCCATTTGCACGCTCCCTCAAAACGTATGGCATTGTGTGACAAACTTCACATTTTAGAGTGGCATTTTGTTGCCCCCAGCACAATGTGCACCTGTGTAATAATCATGCTGTTTAATCATCTTTTTGATATGCCACACCTGTCAGGTGGATGGATTATCTTGGCAAAGGAGAAATGCTCACTAACAGGAATGTAAACAAATTTGTGCACAAAATTTGAGAGAAATAAGCTTTTTGTGCATATGGAACATTTGTGATCTTTTATTTCAGCTCATGAAACATGGGACCAACACTTTACAAGTTGCGTTTATATTTTTGTTCAGTATATTTAGGAACAAAAAATGCACCCGAAACCAGCTGGTGTTTGCATTTTTAACCAGTTACAATTCAATTTGTGTTACAGTAGTTTAATATATGTCCAGGAAACTGCCCCATAATGTAGAAGATGTATAGGAACAATAGAAGACAAGGTTACAGATTTCCTTTGTGCACAAATTATAGACAGCTTCTACAAACATTGCAGTATAGCAATGATTTATATTGCTTTTTATATTTGATTTTTCCTTTTGCAATGCAAATATTGTACTGTATATCGATCAGGTCCTCTACCAATTTTTCCTATCATCAGAATAAATTGTTTATAAAAGATAATATAAAAATGTATAAAAAAAATGTGAATAGATTTACCTTGTTGGTACTAGTTCCTCCTGAGGCTGAGACTCTGATATAGTTCTGAAAAAAGGATTTCACCAGCACCTATTTATACTTGCACAATAGAAAGTGAAAATGAAGTGAGGAGGACTGTCTAGCTCTCCTATTTCTCTAGCTATTTCTTGTAAATGGGGCCATTATAGTAAAAGTTTTACTGTCAATATAACTTTCACTTTTATTTGACAAATAAGAGCATCGGGTGGTTATGTGGTTTAGACAGAAAGACAAACGCCCAGCTCTTATAGTCTTCGAAACCAATTACATTTCTATGAAGTCAGACCATTTCTGAACACAATTGTTTCTTTTATCAATGACATTACAAGTGAGAGAAGGTCAGTGAACTATTAACAAATATTTGCAGTATTATATTATGCAAACTGCTGTCATAATATGCTTATGTTTCTCATCATACTTGTGTGGTTAATTTGTCCTGAAACTCCCAGTACCTATAGAGTTCATCCAGGCTACTTTAGAAATTCGCTTATGAGGTGAAATGGAACCAGAACCACCCATGTCCTCCGTCCTCCGCAAGCACTATGAGGTAGAATAGAGCTAGCAACCAGCATAGCAACCAGCATAGTGACAGACGCTTTGGTTCATTACATAGGCCGGTCAGGATTTCACAGGTTCTAGCAATGGCACTAGCAACAGACGCTAACAGCTAATTGAAACCCGTTGTGACTCAGGGGTGGAAACCATTTGGCAGTGGACACTATTTGACATGGCAGGCCCTGTTATAAATAATGTGAATATCATTTTTTGTTTAAATATCCCACCCATTCAACTAGGACTATTCAAAATAAAGGGCAGGACCTTTGTTTTCTCTGTTCTGTAACCTGAACCTGCAGAGGCTGGCCAGTGAAGCAGAACGTGTCCAGTGAGACCATCCCTGGCACGACAGCATCAAGGTAACACTACTGGCCGCCTCGCTTCGCATTCCTAGGAATCTATGCAGTATTTAGTTTTTTTTACGTGTTATTTCTTACATTGGTACACAAGGTAATCTTTGGTTTTATTACATACAATCGGGAGGAACTACTGGATATAAGACGTCAACTCACCATCATTACGACCAGGAATACGACTTTCCCGAAGCGGATCCTGTGTTTTGCCCACCATCCAGGACAATGGATCGGATCCCAGCCGGCGAACCAAAACAACGACACTGTAAAAGGGGCAGACGAAGCGGTCTTCTGGTCAGGTTCCGGAGACGGGCACATCGCGCACCGCTCCCGAGCATACTACTCGCCAATGTCAAGTCTCTTGACAACAAGGTTGATGATATCCAAGCAATCAAATGTCGACCGCATTATCTACCAAGAGAATTTTCTTTGATTATAATCACAGCTGTATATATTCCCCCCCAAGCAAACACATCGATGGCCCTGAATAAACTTTATTTGACTCTATGTAAACTGGAAACCACATATCCTGAGGCTGCATTCATTGTAGCTGGGGATTTTAACAGGGCTAATCTTAACACAAGACTCCCGAAATTCTATCAGCATATCGATTGTGCTACTAGGGCTGGTAAAACCCTGGATTATTTTTATTCAAACACTCCGTGACGCATATAAGGCCCTCCCCCACCCTCCTTTCGAAAATGCTGACCACGACTCCATTTTGTTGCTTCCAGCCTATAGATAAACTAAAACAGGATGCTCCTGCACTCAGGTCTGTTCAACGCTGGTCCGACCAATCTGATTACCCGCTTCAGATTGCTTCGATCACGTGGATTGGGATATGTTCCGCATTGCGTCAAACAACATTGACGAATACGCTGATTCGGTGAGCGGGTTTATTAGCAAGTGCATCGGCGATGTCGTACCCACAGCAACTACTAAAACATTCCCAAACCAGAAACCGTGGATTGATGGCAGAATTTGTGCGAAACTGAAAGCGCAAACCACTGCTTTTAACCAGGGCAAGGTGACCGGAAACATAACCGAATACAAACAGTGTAGCTATTCCCTCCGCAAGGCCATCAAACAAGCTAAGCGACAGTATAGAGACAAAGTAGAGTCGCAATTCAATGGCTCAGACACAAGAGGTAGGTGGCAGGGTCTACAGTCAATCATGGACTACAAAAAGAAAACCAGCTCCTCGAGAACCAGGATGTCTTGCTCCCAGACAGACTAAACAACTTCTTTGCTCGCTTTGAGGACAATACAGTGCCACTGACACTGCCCGCTACCAAAACCTGCGAACTCTCCTTTACTGAAGCTGACGTGAGCAAAACATTTAAACGTGTTGACCTTCGCAAAGCTGCAGGCCCAGACGGCATCCCCAGTCGCATCCTCAGAGCACGCGCAGGTGTGTTTACAGACATATTCAATCAATCCTTATCCCAGTCTGCTGTTCCCACATGCTTCAAGAGGGCCACCTTTGATCATGTTCCCAAGAAAGCTAAGGTAACTGAGCTAAACAACTACCGCCCCGTAGCACTCACTTTCGTCATCATGAAGTGCTTTGAGAGACTAGTCAAGGACCATATCACCTCCACCCTACCTGACACCCTAGACCCACTCCAATTTGCTTACCACCCCAATAGGTCCACAGACAACGCAATCGCAACCATACTGCACACTGCCCTAACCCATCTGGACAAGAGGAATACCTATGTGAGAATGCTGTTCATCGACTACAGCTCAGCATTTAACACCATAGTACCCTCCAAACTCGTCATTCCACCCTGGGTCTCGACCCCACCCTGTGCAACTGGGTACTGGACTTCCTGACGGGCCGCCCCAGGTGGTGAGGGTAGGTAACAACATCTCCACCCCGCTGATCCTCAACACTGGGGCCCCACAAGGGTGCATTATGAGCCCTCTCCTGTACTCCCTGTTGACCCACGATTGCGTGGCCATGCACGCCTCCAACTCAGTCATCAAGTTTGCAGACGACCATCTGTACCATCACTCATTCATATATATTTATGTACATATTCTTCATCCCTTTACACTTGTGTGTATAAGGTAGTTGTTGTGAAATTGTTATGTTAGATTACTCGTTGGTTATTACTGCATTGACGGAACTAGAAGCACAAGCATTTCACTACACTTGCATTAACATCTGCTAACCATGTATGTGACAAATACAATTTGATTTGATTTGACTGTAACACACCCTACCAGTAGACTGTCTGCATTTGTAATGTATAAAATATTCAGCAGGGGGTCATGATACTAAGCACATCCCCTATTGATGTATTGATTATATCAACAGTAAATGTTCACCCAACCATCATTATACACATTATACACAAGTCATCAATGACCTCCTCACCGCTGCTAATACTGGTGCCCTCAACATCCTGATTCTGACTTGATCTAGGTGCCCCCTTTCACACTGTGAGCCATCATATCCTACTCAGCAGGCTGGAGGGTCTGGGTGTTGAGGGCACTGTAGTCTTCTGGCTACAATCCTACCTCACCAACCGGACCTTCTACATCTCCCTCAATGGCCACATCTCAGACTCACTGCAGTTACACTGGGTGTGCCCCAAGGTTCTGTGCTGGGCCTCTTACTCTTTACCATCTACATCCCCCTTTGGTCAGATCCTCTGTCACTTCAACCTTAACTTTCACTGCTATGCTGATGACACCCAGATCTACCTAGGTACCAAATCCCTCCTCAACCCACATTGAATCATGCCTCTGCAATAAAAACCTGGATGCAACAAAACTCAACAGTGCTATGTGTTTTGTTTATCTGCAGTGAATCCCATGATTCCCATGCCAGAGTGAGTGATGTATGACTATGACTAGGAATGAAAGTAACTTTCAATAGATTCCCTGGTTTTCCTGAAATCCCGGTTGGCAGTAGCCCGGCATCAGGAGGAAATAAGCAGGAAATCCGGAATCCTCCAACCGGGATTTCTGGAAAACCAGGGAATTAATTGAAAGTTCCCGGAATATTGCAACCTTAACCATGACATTATTACCAAAGAGTTTAAACTATGCTAACATGCTAACTTAAAGTGACTGATGATACAGACATGGAGACTTTTTTATAACGATGCATCAAAATTGAATTTATGGTCTCCATGTTATGAGTCTGATAAGGGATTATGCCGCACATAAAAACATTTTGAACATTGTTCTTTAATCAAAACTGTTATAAAAGAGATTCCAGTGTACTAGCTACTCATTAACAATGTAGACATTCTTTCTTATTGTGGCCTATTAAAATTACAGGGGAAACGCCTACGCCAAAGTCCATAACACTCCCAAATAACACTATACAACCAAAGGCACATTTTAAGCCTTTTGAATGGAATACATAACTTACTCGGATGCATTTATGGAGATGCCCTTGTTGGTAGTTCTGAGTAGATTAGGTGTCTAGATGGAATGGGCAGACATTGGGCAGATTTTTCTGTACAGCACTTTGAGATATCAGCTGATGTACAAAAGGGCTATATAAATACATTTGATTTGATTTGATTTGCTAAAACAGAACTCCTCCTCATAGGCACCAAATCCATCCTCACCAAAGTTGGTACCCTCATCATTGACGAAACCACTGTCTCTTCCTCCCACCAGGCGCGCAAGCTTGGCACCATCCTGGACTCCACCCTCTCCTTTGACCACCACATCCAGCAGACTGTCAAATCCTTATTATTTAACCTCTGCAACATTGCTAAAGTCAGGTCTCCTCCCGTCTCGACTACTTTACTCTCAGGCTTCAACTCAGGCTTCTATAAGCTCCAAATGGTTCAGAACTCCGTTTTTTTAAAACCTTTATTTAGGCAAGTCAGTTAAGCACAAACTTAACTGACTTGGGCTGTTATTTTCAATGACGGCCTAGGAACAGTGGGTTAACTGCCTGTTCAGGGGCAGAACGACAGATTTGTACCTTGTTAGCTCGGGGATTTGAACTTGCGGTTACTAGTCCAACACTCTAACCACTAGGCTACCCTGCCGCCCCTGAACTCCTGTCTCCCTGTCTCCCACTAGATTGAATACAAGATCCTCCTCCTGACCTACAAAGCTCTCCACCACCTTTGCCCCCCCTTCTTCTCCCCTAGCAACCCACATGCTCACTCTGTTCCACCACAGCAGGACATCTGGTTGTCACCAAGTCCAAGCTTCATAGCTTTAGTGACAGGGCTTTTTCAAGGGTTGCTCCATGGCTCTGCTCCATGGCTCTGGGCCTGGTTGCATAAAACACCATTAATGTTAACAGTGCTGCCAACTCTCACGCATTGGGCATGAGACACATGCACTTGACCCTCTTCTCACGCTCACTTGCCACACCTCCTATTTCTCACATATTGAAACAAGTACTGCTTTTATCAAGTGTATCAATCCGCAACTTTTCAACTGTGACTCTAAATTATTTTGAAATTGGAGCCTGATATTCTACATCACAAGCATTGTAACTTCAGCAGCTTCGTGATTGCTCATGCTGTAAACACAGTCCAGTTCAAAGTGAACAGCACAGATCCATTTATTGCAATTATTTGTATATAGGCCTACTGCATCTCTGATTGGTTATTCCACAACGCAGGGAGTCAGGAAGCAGGTGCAGAAGGTGAGTTTAATAATAATAAACATGACGATAATACAAAACAGGAGATGCATACTACACGTAACCAAAAAAAACAATACTGCCTGATGACAGAAGCTACTAAGGGCTATATGAAGGGAGAGTAATCAGGGTGGTGATGACGTCCAGGTGTGTGTAATGATGGGGAGCAGATGTGCACAATGGTTGCCAGGTGTGCACAATGTGGGTTGCCAGGACTGGTGGTTAGTAGACCGGCGACGTCAAGCTCCGGAGGGAGGGAGCAGGAGTAGTCATGACAGCTGGCATTCGCAGATTCTGCTGTTACGATCCTCAAGTTACCGGTAGGTAATAGGCTACACCAGGCAACCTTTTCCATTTGGAGTGCCAATTTTCTTACCATTTATACCGATCTGCGTGCCAGTTATAATTTTCATATGCACATTTTCGTGTAACAGTTTCAATTAATTTACAATAAAGTCTTTATGTCTCAAAATCATTAACATGTGGTTAATCAAAATTCTAAAACTTCCATTGCCATTGACAACTATGTAAAAATAGCCTACATAAAGACAACAAATAAAAACCTTGCAGCCTGCAGGTAGAAAATATCCTGCTAAAAGCAAATATCATATAAATCACAAATCGCTTCGCATGGCTTGTCTGCAAGGAACTTGAAACAATGTATCAACTATTAACTTTTGGGTCCAGCATGAAGCTCACACTAGTAACTTGCAACATTGGATAATATATTCTGGGCCCTCTATTTGCATCAGGGATAATAAGTAATCAGGTAGGCCTATTTTATGACGTTTCCAGCATTACTATTTTTTCACTTTCACGCTGAGTGGTTATCAAAAGAGAGCTGGAAAGATTTTTCAAATAGGCTACATTGAGGAACTATTGTCATTCTCAATGGATCTAAAAACAGACTTTGTTTACTTGTTGTTTGAGGTGAAGAAAAATGTACTTTTGAGAAGCTTTGCTCTGGTGGTAAGTTTTATATTGTTTTAGTTTTTTATTTCACCTTTATTTAACCAGGTAGGCTAGTTGAGAACAAGTTCTCATTCACAACTGCGACCTGGCCAAGATAAAGCAAAGCAGTGGGACGCAAACACAGAGTTACACATATGGAATAAACAAACATACAGTCAATAACACAATAGAAAAAAAGTATATATACAGTGTGTGAAAATGAGGTAAGATAAGGGAGGTAAGGCAATAAACAGGCCATTGTGGCGATATAATTACAATTTAGCAATTAAACACTGGAGTGATAGATGTGCAGAAGAGGAATGTGCAAGTAGAGATACTAGGGTAAAAAGGAGCAATAGAATGTGTAACAGTATGGGGATAAGGTAGTTGGATGGGCTATTTACAGATGGGCTATCTACAGGTGCAGTGATCTGTGAGCTGCTCTGACAGCTGGTGCTTAAAGTTAGTGAGGGGGATATGAGACTCCAGCTTCAGTGATTTTTGCAATTCGTTCCAGTCCTTTGCAGCAGAGAACTGGAAGGAAAGGAGGCCTAAGGAGCATTTGGCTTTTGGGGTGACCAGTGAAATATACCTGCTGGAGCGCGTGCTACAGGTGGGTGCTGCTATGGTGACCAGTGAGCTGAGATAAGGCGGGGCTTTACCTACCAAAGACTTATAGATGACCTGGAGCCAGTGGGTTTGGCAACGAATATGAAGCGAGGGCTAGTCAACGAGAGCATACAGGTTGCAGTGGTGGGTAGTATATGGGGCTTTGGTGAAAAAACAGATGGCACTGTGATAAACTGCATTCAATTTGCTGAGTAGAGTGTTTGAGGCTATTTTGTAAATGACATCGCCGAAGTCAAGGATCGGTAGGATAGTCAGTTTTACGAGGGTATGTTTGAGCATGAGTGAAGGATGCTTTGTTGCGAAATAGGAAGCTGATTATAGATTTAATTTTGGATTGGAGATGTTTAATGTGAGCCTGGAAGGAGAGTTTACAGTCTAACCAGACACTTAGGTATTTATAGTTGTTCAAATATTCTAAGTCAGAACCGTCCAGAGTAGTGATGCTGCGATCAGTTGAAGAGCATGCATTTAGTTTTACTTGCATTTAAGAGCAGTTGGAGGCCACAGAAGGAGAGATGTATGGCATTGAAGCACATCTGGAGGTTAGTTAACACAGTGTCCAAAGAAGGGCCAGAAGTATACAGAATGGTGTCATCTGCGTAGAGGTGGATCAGAGAATCACCAGCAGTAAGAGCGACATCATTGATGTATACAGAGAAAGGAGTCAGCCTGAGAATTGAACCCTGTGGCACCCCCATAGAGTCTGTCAGAGGTCCAGACAACAGGCCCTCCAATTTGACACACTGAACTCTGTCTGAGAAGTAGTTGGTGAACCAAGCGAGGCAGTCATTTGAGAAACAAAGGCTGTTGAGTCTGCCGATAAGAATGTGGTGATTGACATAGTCGAAGGCCTTTGCCAGGTCGATGAAGACAGTTGCACAGTATTGTCTCTTATCGATGGCTGTTATGATATCGTTTAGGACCTTGAGTGTGGCTGAGGTGCACCCATGACCAGCTCGGAAACCAGATTGCATAGCGGAGAAGGTACAGTGGGATTCGAAATGGTGGGTGATCTGTTCATTAACTTGGCATTCGAAGACCTTAGACATGCAGGGTAGGATAGATATAGGTCTGTAGCAGTTTGGGTCTAGAGTTTCGGCGGATCATTTTAGAAAGAGTGGGTCCAGATTTTGCAGCTCTTTCAGGACATCAGCTATCTGGATTTGGGTGAAGGACACATGGGGAAGGCTTGGGCATGTTGCTGTGGGGGTTCAGAGCTGTTGACCGGGGTAGCCAAATTCTCAATTATTGTGGATTTATCGGTGGTGACAGTGTTTCCTAGCCTCAGTGCAGTGGACAGCTGGGAGAAGGTGCTCTTATTCTCCATGGACTTTACAGTGTCCCAAAACTTTTGGTAGTTTGTGCTACAGGATGCAAATTTCTGTTTGAAAAAGCTAGCCTTTGCTTTCCTAACTACCTGTGTATATTGGTTCCTAACTTCCCTGAAAAGTTGCATATCGCAGGGGCTATTCGATGCTTATGCAGTAGGCCACAAGATGTTTTTGTGCTGGTCAAGGGCAGTCAGATCTGGAGTGAACCAAGGGCTATATTTGTTCCTGGTTCTACATTTTTTGAATGGGGCATGTTTATTTAAGATGGTGAAGAAAGCACTTTTAAAGAAAGACCAGCTATCCTCTACTGATGGAAAGAGGTCACTATCTTTCCAGGATACCTGGACCAGGTCCGTTAGAAAGGCCTGCTCGCTGAAGTGTTTTAGGGAGCTTTTGACAGTGATGAGGGGTGGTTGTTTGACCGCAGACCCATTACGGACGCAAGCAATGAGGCGGTGATTGCTGAGATCCTGGTTGAAGACAGCAGAGGTGTATTTAGTGGGCAGGTTGGTTAGGATAATATCTATGAGGGTGCCCGTGGTTACAGAATTGGGCTTGTACCTGGTTGGTTCATTGATCATTTGTGTGAGATTGAGGACATCAAGCTTAGATTGTAGGATGGCCGTGGTGTTAAGCATGTCTCAGTTTAGGTCACCTAACAGCACGAGCTGTTAAGTTAAGACAATCAGAAATCATATCAGATCCCAAAATGGCCACATTTTTGGCCTACATTTGCGCGCAGGTCAGATAGCTTAGGCCTACCTCTATGCATAATTAGATGCGCGTCTTTACTCAACATTGACAGGAGCACTACAAACAAAAGGCAATGAATAAATTGACAAATCATAAATGGAATGAAAAAACAAACTAGTTCCTCACAAGTGTATCGTAGCATAGGTTGTTGTGGTAACAACGTGTCGGCTACAACAATGATAACAGTAAAAAACTATAATAATATAAACTGCTCAAAAAAATAAAGGGAACACTAAAATAACACATCCTAGATCTGAATGAAATATTCTTATGAAATACTTTTTTCTTTACATAGTTGAATGTGCTGACAACAAAATCACACAAATTATCAATGGAAATCAAATTTATCAAACCATGGAGGTCTGGATTTGGAGTCACACTCAAAATTAAAGTGGAAAACCATACTATAGACTTACATCAAAGTTGGATCATGTCCTTAAAACAAGTCAAAATGAGGCTCCGTAGTGTGTGTGGCCTCCACGTGCCTGTATGACCTCCCTACAACGCCTGGGCATGCTCCTGATGAGGTGGCGGATGGTCTCCTGAGGGATCTCCTCCCAGACCTGGACTAAAGCATCCGCCAACTCCTGGACAGTGTGGTGCAACGCCACGTTGGTGGATGGAGCGAGACATGATGTCCCAGATGTGCTCAATTGGATTCAGGTCTGGGGAACGGGCGGGCCAGTCCATAGCGTCGATGCCTTCCTCTTGCAGGAACTGCTGACTCACTCCAGCCACATGAGGTCTAGCATTGTCTTGCATTAGGAGGAACCCAGGGCCAACCGCACCAGCATATGGTCTCACAAGGGGTCTGAGGATCTCATCTCGGTACCTAATGGCAGTCAGGCTACCTCTGGCGAGCACATGGAGGGCTGTGCGGCCCCCCAAAGAAATGCCACCCCACACCATGACTGACCCACCGCCAAACCGGTCATGCTGGAGGATGTTGCAGGCAGCAGAACGTTCTCCACGGCGTCTCCAGACTCTGTCACGTCTGTCACATGTGCTCAGTGTGAACCTGCTTTCATCTGTGAAGGGCACAGGGCGCCAGTGGCGAATTTGCCAATCTTGGTGTTCTCTGGCAAATGCCAAACGTCCTGCACGGTGTTGGGCTGTAAGCACAACCCCCACCTGTGGACGTCGGGCCCTCATACCACCCTCATGGATTCTGTTTCTGACCGTTTGAGCAGACACATGCACATTTGTGGCCTGCTGGAGGTCATTTTGCAGGGCTCTGGCAGTGCTCCTCCTGCTCCTCCTTGCACAAAGGCGGAGGTAGCGGTCCTGCTGCTGGGTTGTTACCCTCCTACGGCCTCTTCCACGTCTCCTGATGTACTGGCCTGTCTCCTGGTAGCGCCTCCATGCTCTGGACACTACGCTGACAATACCCAGCAAACCTTCTTGCCACAGCTCGCATTGATGTGCCATCCTGGATGAGCTGCACTACCTGAGCCACTTGTGTGGGTTGTAGACTCCGTCTCATGCTACCACTAGAGTGAAAGCACCGCCAGCATTCAAAAGTGACCAAAACATCAGCCAGGAAGCATAGGAACTGAGAAGTGGTCTGTGGTCACCACCTGCAGAACCACTCCTTTATTGGGGGTGTCTTGCTAATTGCCTATAATTTCCACCTGTTGTCTATTCCATTTGCACAACAGCATGTGAAATGTATTGTCAATCAGTGTTGCTTCCTAAGTGGACAGTTTGATTTCACAGAAGTGTGATTGACTTGGAGTTACATTGTGTTGTTTAAGTGTTCCCTTTATTTTTTTGAGCAGTGTATTAAATGCATTAACAGAAATTGCCATAACCAAACAAACATTGTAGATCAGAAATGGTAAGTGTACTACTGGTGATACTGGTGTGCCATTGCCACGGCCTCCAATGGATTAGTCCACTGAGACAGGCGTGAATCAGACAGGTGTCTTATTTGCCATAATTAATATATATATATATATATGCAGTGCCTTCGGAAAGTATTCAGCCCCCTTGACATTTTCCATGTTTTGTTATGTTACATCCTTTTTCTAAAATGAATTAAATATTTTTTCCTCAGCAATCATACACAATACCCCATAATGACAAAGCGAAACAGTTTTTTATACATTGTTGTATAAAAAAATACCTTATTTACATAATTATTCAGGCCCTTTGCTATGAGACTTGAAATTGAGCTCAGGTGCATCCTGTTTCCATTGATAATACTTTAGATATTTCTACAGCTTGATTGGAGTCCACCTGTGGTAAATGCAGGTCTCACAGTTGACTGCACATATCAGATCAAAAACCAAGCCATGAGATGGAAGGAATTGCCCATAGAGCTCCGAGACAGGATTGTGTCGCGGCACAGATCTGGGGAAGGGTACAAAACATTTCTGCAGCATTGAAGGTCCCCTAGAACACAGAGGCCTCCATCATTGTTAAATCGAAGAAGTTTGGAACCACCAAGACTCTTCCTAGAGCTGGCCGCCGGGCCAAACTGAGCAATCGGGGAAGGGCCTTGATCAGGGAGGTGACCAAGAACCAGACGGTCACTCTGACAGAGTTCCAAAGTTTCTCTGTGGAGATGGGAGAACCTCCCAGAAGGACAACCATCTCTACAGCACTCCACCAACCAGGCCTTTATGGTAGAGTGGTCAGACGGAAGCCACTCCTCAGTAAAAAGGCACATGACAGCCTACTTGGAGTTTGCCAAAAGGCACCTAAAGACTCTCAGACCATGAGAAACAAGATTTTGGAAGAAACCTGGCACCATCCCTATGGGGAAGCATGGTGGTGGCAGCATCATGCTGTGGGGATGTTTTTTCAGTGGCAGGGACTGGGAGACTAGTCAGGAGTGAGGCAAAGATAAATGGAGCAAAATACAGAGAGATCCTTGATGAAAACCTCAGGACCTCAGACTGGGGTGAAGGCTCACCTTCCAACAGGACATCGACCCTAAGCACACAGCCAAGACAACACAGGAATGACTTCGGGACAAGTCTCTGACTGTCCTTGAGTAGTCCAGCCAAAATCCTGACTTGAACATCTCTGAGATCTGATAAATAGCTGTGCAGCAACTCTCCCCATCAAAGCTGACAGAGCTTGAGAGGATCTGCAGAGGTAATTGGGAGAAACTCCTCAAATGCAGGTGTACCAAGCTTGTAGCATCATACCTAAGAAGACTCAAGGCTGTAATTGCTACAAAGTACTGTGGAAAGGGTCTGAATACTTATGTAAATATGATATTTCAGTGTTACATTTGTTATACATTTTTAAAAATGTCTAAAAAAACAGTTTTTGCTTTGTCACTATGGGATATTGTATGTAAATTGATGAGGCAGAAAAAAATAATCAATTTTAGAAAAAGGCTGTAATGTAACAAAACGTCGAAAACGTGGTCTGAATACTTTCCGAACGCACTGTGTATTTGCGACTGCTCGACCAAAAAAATCTTGGTCGACCAACAGCCCATCGACCAAACAATCGACCACTTGACTAAATTGTGTCAGCCCTAAAGTCAACACACCTATATTTTAGCATTAATTATCTTAAAAAATGCTACATTTTCTCTAAGCCGCATGTCAAAATGTGTAGAATAGCATGAGATGAGCTAGAAAACTGCACATTTTCCTTTCTGCCCCATGGCAAAGTGTGTAGTATTGCAAGAGCTTTAAAACAGAAAAATTCTCTCAGTCTCATGTCAAAATGTGTAGAACCCCACATTTTTATTTTTGCCCAATGGCAAAAAGTATGTGAACTCTTTGGAAATACCTGGATTTCTGAATAAATTGGTCATAAAATCTGATCTGATCTTCATCTAGGTCACAACAATAGACAAACACAGTCTGCTTAAACTAATAACACACAAGCAATGTTACGTTTTCATGTCTTTATTGAACACACCGTGTAAACATTTAGTGCAGGGTAGAAAAAGTATGTGAACCCTTGTATTTAATAACTGGTTGACCCTCTTTTGGCAGCAATGACTTCAACCAAACGTTTTCTGTAGTTGCGGATCAGACCTGCACAACAGTCAGGAGGAATTTTGGACCATTCCTCTTTAAAAAACTGTTTCATTTCACCAATATTCATGGGATGTCTGGTGTGAACTGCTTTCTTGAGGTCATGCCACAGCATCTCAATCATGTTGAGGTCCAGAAGACGTATTTTCTTCTGTTGAAGCCATTCTGTTGTTGATTTGCTTCTGTGTTTTGGGTCGTGGTCCTGTTGCATCACTCAACCTCTGTTGAGCTTTAATTGGCGGACAGATAGCTTAACATTCTCCTGCAAAATGTATTGATAAACTTAGGATTTCATTTTTCCGTCGATGATAGGGTTGGATTCTGGGTGAAACTTTGAACATTCTTATACTCAGAAGTATAGGAACATTAGTTACAAAAGAGACATGAGCGGTGCCATAATGAAGCTTGGGAGGGGCTGTGTGCAGGAAACACGATCGCATGTGGCAGTACTGATAAGGGGAGAAACCATTGAAAGCTCATATCACTTCCTGCTTAGCAATAATTATGCAATGTTTAGCAATAAGGAGGAGGGTCCATCCAAAGAGCGAGACATGATGTCCCAGATGTGCTCAATTGGATTCAGGTCTGGGGAACGGGCGGGCCAGTCCATAGCGTCGATGCCTTCCTCTTGCAGGAACTGCTGACTCACTCCAGCCACATGAGGTCTAGCATTGTCTTGCATTAGGAGGAACCCAGGGCCAACCGCACCAGCATATGGTCTCACAAGGGGTCTGAGGATCTCATCTCGGTACCTAATGGCAGTCAGGCTACCTCTGGCGAGCACATGGAGGGCTGTGCGGCCCCCCAAAGAAATGCCACCCCACACCATGACTGACCCACCGCCAAACCGGTCATGCTGGAGGATGTTGCAGGCAGCAGAACGTTCTCCACGGCGTCTCCAGACTCTGTCACGTCTGTCACATGTGCTCAGTGTGAACCTGCTTTCATCTGTGAAGGGCACAGGGCGCCAGTGGCGAATTTGCCAATCTTGGTGTTCTCTGGCAAATGCCAAACGTCCTGCACGGTGTTGGGCTGTAAGCACAACCCCCACCTGTGGACGTCGGGCCCTCATACCACCCTCATGGATTCTGTTTCTGACCGTTTGAGCAGACACATGCACATTTGTGGCCTGCTGGAGGTCATTTTGCAGGGCTCTGGCAGTGCTCCTCCTGCTCCTCCTTGCACAAAGGCGGAGGTAGCGGTCCTGCTGCTGGGTTGTTACCCTCCTACGGCCTCTTCCACGTCTCCTGATGTACTGGCCTGTCTCCTGGTAGCGCCTCCATGCTCTGGACACTACGCTGACAATACCCAGCAAACCTTCTTGCCACAGCTCGCATTGATGTGCCATCCTGGATGAGCTGCACTACCTGAGCCACTTGTGTGGGTTGTAGACTCCGTCTCATGCTACCACTAGAGTGAAAGCACCGCCAGCATTCAAAAGTGACCAAAACATCAGCCAGGAAGCATAGGAACTGAGAAGTGGTCTGTGGTCACCACCTGCAGAACCACTCCTTTATTGGGGGTGTCTTGCTAATTGCCTATAATTTCCACCTGTTGTCTATTCCATTTGCACAACAGCATGTGAAATGTATTGTCAATCAGTGTTGCTTCCTAAGTGGACAGTTTGATTTCACAGAAGTGTGATTGACTTGGAGTTACATTGTGTTGTTTAAGTGTTCCCTTTATTTTTTTGAGCAGTGTATTAAATGCATTAACAGAAATTGCCATAACCAAACAAACATTGTAGATCAGAAATGGTAAGTGTACTACTGGTGATACTGGTGTGCCATTGCCACGGCCTCCAATGGATTAGTCCACTGAGACAGGCGTGAATCAGACAGGTGTCTTATTTGCCATAATTAATATATATATATATATATGCAGTGCCTTCGGAAAGTATTCAGCCCCCTTGACATTTTCCATGTTTTGTTATGTTACATCCTTTTTCTAAAATGAATTAAATATTTTTTCCTCAGCAATCATACACAATACCCCATAATGACAAAGCGAAACAGTTTTTTATACATTGTTGTATAAAAAAATACCTTATTTACATAATTATTCAGGCCCTTTGCTATGAGACTTGAAATTGAGCTCAGGTGCATCCTGTTTCCATTGATAATACTTTAGATATTTCTACAGCTTGATTGGAGTCCACCTGTGGTAAATGCAGGTCTCACAGTTGACTGCACATATCAGATCAAAAACCAAGCCATGAGATGGAAGGAATTGCCCATAGAGCTCCGAGACAGGATTGTGTCGCGGCACAGATCTGGGGAAGGGTACAAAACATTTCTGCAGCATTGAAGGTCCCCTAGAACACAGAGGCCTCCATCATTGTTAAATCGAAGAAGTTTGGAACCACCAAGACTCTTCCTAGAGCTGGCCGCCGGGCCAAACTGAGCAATCGGGGAAGGGCCTTGATCAGGGAGGTGACCAAGAACCAGACGGTCACTCTGACAGAGTTCCAAAGTTTCTCTGTGGAGATGGGAGAACCTCCCAGAAGGACAACCATCTCTACAGCACTCCACCAACCAGGCCTTTATGGTAGAGTGGTCAGACGGAAGCCACTCCTCAGTAAAAAGGCACATGACAGCCTACTTGAAGTTTGCCAAAAGGCACCTAAAGACTCTCAGACCATGAGAAACAAGATTTTGGAAGAAACCTGGCACCATCCCTATGGGGAAGCATGGTGGTGGCAGCATCATGCTGTGGGGATGTTTTTTCAGTGGCAGGGACTGGGAGACTAGTCAGGAGTGAGGCAAAGATAAATGGAGCAAAATACAGAGAGATCCTTGATGAAAACCTCAGGACCTCAGACTGGGGTGAAGGCTCACCTTCCAACAGGACATCGACCCTAAGCACACAGCCAAGACAACACAGGAATGACTTCGGGACAAGTCTCTGACTGTCCTTGAGTAGTCCAGCCAAAATCCTGACTTGAACATCTCTGAGATCTGATAAATAGCTGTGCAGCAACTCTCCCCATCAAAGCTGACAGAGCTTGAGAGGATCTGCAGAGGTAATTGGGAGAAACTCCTCAAATGCAGGTGTACCAAGCTTGTAGCATCATACCTAAGAAGACTCAAGGCTGTAATTGCTACAAAGTACTGTGGAAAGGGTCTGAATACTTATGTAAATATGATATTTCAGTGTTACATTTGTTATACATTTTTAAAAATGTCTAAAAAAACAGTTTTTGCTTTGTCACTATGGGATATTGTATGTAAATTGATGAGGCAGAAAAAAATAATCAATTTTAGAAAAAGGCTGTAATGTAACAAAACGTCGAAAACGTGGTCTGAATACTTTCCGAACGCACTGTGTATTTGCGACTGCTCGACCAAAAAAATCTTGGTCGACCAACAGCCCATCGACCAAACAATCGACCACTTGACTAAATTGTGTCAGCCCTAAAGTCAACACACCTATATTTTAGCATTAATTATCTTAAAAAATGCTACATTTTCTCTAAGCCGCATGTCAAAATGTGTAGAATAGCATGAGATGAGCTAGAAAACTGCACATTTTCCTTTCTGCCCCATGGCAAAGTGTGTAGTATTGCAAGAGCTTTAAAACAGAAAAATTCTCTCAGTCTCATGTCAAAATGTGTAGAACCCCACATTTTTATTTTTGCCCAATGGCAAAAAGTATGTGAACTCTTTGGAAATACCTGGATTTCTGAATAAATTGGTCATAAAATCTGATCTGATCTTCATCTAGGTCACAACAATAGACAAACACAGTCTGCTTAAACTAATAACACACAAGCAATGTTACGTTTTCATGTCTTTATTGAACACACCGTGTAAACATTTAGTGCAGGGTAGAAAAAGTATGTGAACCCTTGTATTTAATAACTGGTTGACCCTCTTTTGGCAGCAATGACTTCAACCAAACGTTTTCTGTAGTTGCGGATCAGACCTGCACAACAGTCAGGAGGAATTTTGGACCATTCCTCTTTAAAAAACTGTTTCATTTCACCAATATTCATGGGATGTCTGGTGTGAACTGCTTTCTTGAGGTCATGCCACAGCATCTCAATCATGTTGAGGTCCAGAAGACGTATTTTCTTCTGTTGAAGCCATTCTGTTGTTGATTTGCTTCTGTGTTTTGGGTCGTGGTCCTGTTGCATCACTCAACCTCTGTTGAGCTTTAATTGGCGGACAGATAGCTTAACATTCTCCTGCAAAATGTATTGATAAACTTAGGATTTCATTTTTCCGTCGATGATAGGGTTGGATTCTGGGTGAAACTTTGAACATTCTTATACTCAGAAGTATAGGAACATTAGTTACAAAAGAGACATGAGCGGTGCCATAATGAAGCTTGGGAGGGGCTGTGTGCAGGAAACACGATCGCATGTGGCAGTACTGATAAGGGGAGAAACCATTGAAAGCTCATATCACTTCCTGCTTAGCAATAATTATGCAATGTTTAGCAATAAGGAGGAGGGTCCATCCAAAGTGGGGTATGAATACTACCACGGGGGAAGCCATGTCTGTTTGAATTACAGCTGTGTCGACCCTTTGCGAAGAATTAAACTTGGTTAAGCTTCTCTAGTGTCCGTGAGTTATTTACTCTGAAAATTAGAACCTAACAATAGCAAGCTGTCCAAGGTCCTGAGGCAGCAAAGCAGCCCCAAACCAGGATGCTTCCTCCACCATACTTTACAGTTGGAATAAGGTTTTGATGTTGGTGTGCTGTGCCTTTTTTTCCTCAACACATAGTGTTGTGTGTTCCTTCCAAACAACTCAACTGTAATTTCATTTGTCCACATAATATTTTGCCAGGAGCGCTGTGGAACCTTCAAGTGCACTTTTGCAAACTGCAGACATGCATCAATGTTTTTTTGGACAGCAGTGGCTTCTTCCGTGGTGTCCTCTCATGAACACCATTCTTGTTTAGTGTTTTTACGTATCGTAGACTCGTCAGAGATGTTAGCATGTTCCAGAGATTACAGTCTTTAGCTGACACTAGGATTCTTCTTAACCTCATTGAGCATTCTGCGCTATGCTCTTGCAGTCATATTTGCAGGATGGCCATTTATAGGGAGAGTAGCAACAGAGCTGAACTTTCTCCATTTATAGACAACGAGCCTACCAGACAATCTAAACTACTTCTATGCTCACTTCGAGGCAAATAACACTGAAACATGCATGAGAGCACCAGCTGTTCCAGAAGACTGTGATTACGCTCTCTGCAGCCGAATTGAGTAAGACCTTTCTTTAAACAGGTCAACATTCACAAGGCCGCAGGGCCAAACGGATTACCAGGACGTGTAATGCAAGAATGCGCTGACCAACTGGCAAGTGACTTCACTGACATTTTAAACCCCTCCCTGTCTGTTATTTCACTGCTGCTCTTTAATTACTTGTTATTTTTATTTCTCATTCTTATTCATATTTTTTTGAACTGTATGGTTGGGGGCTCGTAAGTAAGAATTTCACTGTAAGCATTACATATTTCACTTAGCATGTGGCTAATAAAATGTTATTTGTCTTACCGTGGACTGATGAATATCAAGGCTTTTAGAGATACTTTTGTAACCCTTTCCTGCTTCATGAAAGTCAACAATTCTTAATCTTAGGTCTTCTGAGATCTCTTTCGGCATGGCTCACACAGGCAATGCTTCTTGTGAATAGCAAACTCCAATTTGTGAGTGTTTTTTATAGGGCAAGGCAGCTCCAATCTCGTCTCATTGATTGGTCTCCAGGTTAGCTGACTCCTGACTCCAATTAGCTTTTGGAGAAGTCATTAGCATAGAGGTTCAGATACTTTTTACAACCTGCACTGTGAATGTCTCAATGATGTATTTGAGATATAGACCATCATTTGTGTGTTATTAGTTTAAGCACACTATGTTTGTCTATTGTTGTGACTTAGATGAAGATCAGATCAAATTTGATGACCAATTTATGCAGAAATCCAGGTAATTCCAAAGGGTTCACATACTTTTTCTTGCCACTGTACATAGAGCTGATACTGATGTTGGCATTTCTAGCTAATATCGGCAGATTGAGATATGCTTACCGGTATATTGTGACTCCCTACATCCGACCTGTGATTTAAAAAACTTTTTTTTTTTATTCCACCCTGTTCATGGGCCAAAGCGTTGGAACATATGTAGAATTGCAGGAAATTAGCTTTGTTTTTTTATGAAAGGAGCACAATCCATGGAAAAGTTAGCTTGCTAGTTAGCTAGCTATTCTGTAAGCTAGCTTGACATGCTAGAAAGTAATTGAAACAAGTTGAGAAAAAAGTAACTTCAAGAAACGTGTTTAATTATCTTCTGAAGAAATTTGGTTGTCCTGTCTTTATTATAGAAGTTATATTTTGCTATCTCACAAAACAAATGCGATCTCTGTGACGAGACCTTTAGTCAGTGAATTAAGCTGTCTCCATTGTAAATACTATTTTTGTCATACATGCCTTCAAAATACCGTAAACGCCCTTAAGTATTCCCTTACCTAAAGAAATATTTGAGGTGCTCTATGCAAATTATTACCTAAGGTACTGTAACCAGGCCCTGGAACTCCCTTTGACTCTGAGTCCATCACCACCTTTCAGTTCCACCTAAAGCCTTACCTCTTCACCATAAGCCCCCCCCCCCCCCCCCCACCATGGCCTACTCATAAGCCATGGTGGGGAAATACCCCCCACACACACACACACTCTCTCTCCCGTACACACTCTTACATACACATATTTTTTTTTTTTACAATCCTTGTGGGGAACAAACAATTGATTCCCAAACCTAACCCTCGACCCCAAACCCCTAACCCTAACTCCTAAACCTAACCCCTAACCTTAATTCTAACCCTAATTGTATCCCTAACCTATCCCCTAAGCCTAAAATAGCCTTTTAATGTGGTGACCGGCCAAATGTCCCCACTTCTCCAGGACTTCTGGTCCCCACAAGGATAGTAAAACCAAGAACACCCCCACACACACAACACCTGCTTGTTCACTCATAGACTGACACATCACACTCTTACCCTTCCTTGAGCTCTACCCCCCTTCTCTTTGTTTCACATGATTTTTCTCCCTGCTTTTTAGTCTGCCATTGTTTTCTTTGGATATCTGTTGTTTTGTTTTGTTTCTACAATTGTAAAGTGACTTTGGGTCCTTGATAAGCACTTTATAAGTCCCATGTATTCTTCCTCTTCTTCTTCTCATCAGATTCCATGCCCCTTATTCAAAGGTTTACCACCATGTCTGTTTACATCCGCTGGAGGCCAATAGTACTATTTCCTAGTGTTGGGTTCTACATTTTGAACATTGAGATATTAAATGAATGAGAAAGAAGCATAGAATCAAAGGACAAAGTTAAGGGTTCTCTGTAGAATGACAGATAGCTGTGGAATGTGTTGGGGGACGGGAGCAGAGCACCGTGTTGATATAGGGAAGACAGATGGATATCTGTGGATCAGGAGGCGAGGGGTGAGGTCAGCTCCCCTTAAGGGAGCAATCAGGGTCAGTATCTGGTTGCCTTTTTTCTCTTGGGAATAAACAAAGGATTGGAGAGAAGGAGTGTTTTAAGTAGGATGTTTATAACCTATGGAGAGAAATATTTTGCTGTCTGATTACAGCTGTACAGAACCTTTGGTGAAGAATTAAAATTGGTTAAAGCTTCTCTAGTGTCCGTGGGTTATTTACTCGGAATAATAAGAACCTAACACTAGTAATCTACTCAGATTTGCAAAGTTTAGAATGCGCTATCCCATGCCACACTGCATCATCAATCATCCATCTTTATACACAGTCAGTCATTATTACAGCCAGGGTGTTCTGAGATCACAGGGCAGATTACGGAGCTCAAGGATGAGCTAGTTCGACAGTGCTGGGCTGGGATAGCTGGAGCTGTAACTGGCTGTGCGGACTAAATTAAATTACATTTTGTTGGACACATATATTTATCAGATGTTATTGCGGGTGTAGCGAAAAGCATGGCCAGCTCAGCCGGGGGGAGCACTGCTGAGTCCTACACACATTGACATTCCACTTTTCCACATGGTTTGGTCCATTAGCTCATTGAGGTAGGACAGGCCCTGTGGACTCATCCCCCATCCTCCCTCCCTCCCTCCCTCCCCTCGCCACACCACCCCACCCCAGCCCTCCCAGCTGCAGTGACTCCCTCTGTGAGCCTCACCACCACTGGCTCGCTCTCTGTGTATGAACCAGCATAGCTCACAAGTAACAACTCTTCCCATCCTTATGCACCAATAAAAAAGGAGTTTGGTTGGATGATTCAGTGGGTTTTACCACACTGTTGTATTGTATGAAATACAGGGGTGTAGTTTGTGGTGTTCCTTCATGACAGCAGGACAGTTTGTTTAGATGAGCATTTCCAATTTATTTTATACTTGTTGAGGGAGTATGGTCGTTAACTCTGGTTACCCTATTATAAGATTCTGACAAACTTAGGGTTGCAAAGGGAGCGTATATTACTGGAAACTTTAGAAGTTTACCAGTAAACTACCTGACGTTTGGTAACTTTCAAGTTTTTATTTTATTTGATCAGATTACATCTAGAGCCTTTTTAGATACTCCAGATTATCACAGGTGTCTGTATTTATTTCTGGTCCTCTGTATGGCCTTATCACATGTAAAATATATAATATAGGCCAAATAAAATAAAATGACAAAGCTGTAAAACATTATCCTAAATATAAACCATCAACTTAGTGAATACCTTTGGTGTTCAATGTGAGGTTTTCAGCGTTAAAAATACTATACATTTTTTGACATACTTTTATTTATTTTACTATCTCAATATGTCTTTGTTTTAAATGTTTTGGCGTCAAACTGGTGGCAGTTGTGAAAAAGTCAATAGTTGGAAGAGTTGCTTGGTTCATTGAAAATAATGCCATTGTTGACTGGATGCTTTTAAAAATTGATTAGGCTATTTTCACTTGTACTATATGGTCTATCCACTAGAAACTCAAGGTCAATATGGACACATACAAAAAATGACTACTATAAATGAATACATTTTTATAAATTACCAAAGTTACCATAGATTGCCATAGATTACCAAAATTACTTACGATTCCAGATCTTTGGTAAATTACAGTTAGCCTTGCAACTCTAGGCCAACTTGTCGTCATCCATGTTATACAGATGAAGTCAGAAGTTTACATACACTTAGGTTGGAGTCATTAAAACTTGTTTTTCAACCACTCCACAAAATCCTTGTTAGTAAACGACAGTTTTGGCAAGTCGGTTAGGACATCTACTATGTGCATGACACAAGTCATTTTCCAACAATTGTTTACAGACAGATTATTTCACTTATAATTCAATGTATCACAATTCCAGTGGGTCAGAAGTTTACATACACTAAGTTGACTGTGCCTTTAAACAGCTTGGAAAATTCCAGAAAATGATGACATGGCTTTAGAAGCTTCTGATAGGCTAATTGACATAATTTGAGTCAATTGGAGGTGTGCCTGTGGATGTATTTCATCGCTTAACTTCCAGCTCAGTGCCTCTTTGCTTGACATCATGGGAAAATCAAAAGAAATCAGCCAAGACCTCAGAAAAACAATTGTAGACCTCCACCTCGGCAATTTCCAAACACCTGAAGGTACCAAGTTCATCTATACAAAATATAGAATGCAAGTATAAACACCATGGGACCAAGCAGCAGTCATACACATTCTGTCTCCTAGAGATGAACGTACCTTGGTGCGAAAAGTGCAAATCAATCCCAGAACAACAGCAAAGGACCTTGTGAAGATGCTGGAGGAAACAAGTACAAAAGTATCTGTATCCACAGTAAAACAAGTCCTATATCGACATAACCTGAAAGGCCGTTCAGCAAGGAAGAAGCTACTGCTCCAAAACCGCCATAAAAAAAGCCAGACTACGGTTTGCAACTGCACATGGGGACAAAGATCTTAATTTTTGGAGAAATATCCTCTGGTCTGATGAAACAAAAATGGAACTGTTTGGCCATAATGACCATCGTTATGTTTGGAGGAAAAAGGGGGAGGCTTGCAAGCCGAAGAACACCATCCCAACCGAAGTACGAGGGTGGCAGTATCATGTTATGGAGGTGCTTTGCTGCAGGAATGACTGGTGCACTTCACAAAATAGATGGCATCATGAGGCAGGAAAATGATATGGATATATTGAAGCAACATCTCAAGACATCAGTCAGGAAGTTAAATCTTGGTCGCAAATGGCTCTTCCAAATCGACAATGACCCCAAGCATACTTCCAAAGTTGTGGCAAAATGGTTTAAGGACAACAAAGTCCAGGTTTTGTAGTGGCCATCACAAAGCCCTGACCTCAATCCTATAGAAAATTTGTGGGCAGAACTGAAAAAGCGAGTGCAAGCAAGGAGGCTTACAAACCTGACTGAATTACACCAGCTCTGTCAGGAGGAATGGGCCAAAATTCACCCAACTTATTGTGGGAAGCATGTCGAAGGCTACCCAAAACGTTTGAAGTTAAACAATTTAAAGGCAATGCTACCAAATACTAATTGAGTGTATGTAAACTTCTGACCGACTGGGAATGCGATGAAAGAAATAAAAGCTGAAATAAATAATTTTCTCTACTATTATTCTGACATTTCACATTCTTAAAATAAAGTGATGATCCTAACTGACCTAAGACAGGGAAGTTTTACTTGGATTAAATGTCAGGAATTGTGAAAAACTGCATTTAAATGTGTTTGGCTAAGGTGTGTGTAAACTTCCGACTTCAACTGTATATCTGTTTTGTTTTGCTCTCTACCAGGAGTGGAACATGACGTATTATGATTCCAAGGCAGAGCTAGACTATGTGAGTAGAAAGGGAAAAGCTCATTTCTACACATCCTCTCTCATTTGTTGATAAAGCTTTTGAAATCTGCTGAAGAATGAAGTGGTAGTAATATTGTGTGTGTGTGTGTGTGTGTGTGTGTGTGTGTGTGTGTGTGTGTGTATGTATCTACGTGTGTACATGTGTTGTTATCAGTACTCCCTGCAAGATGGTGATGGGGAAACAGTGAGCCCTCCACTACAGGTGGAGTTTGTGTATGACGCTAACTTCAAAAATAAGGTCAACTACTCCTTCACAGCCGTTCAGATCCCCACAGACATCTACAAAGGAGGTGAGTTTCGCATTCGTGCAATGGACAGTGAATATCTTGTTATTATGTTATTTAGCAGTCATTTGCTGCTCAGTTGAGACTATGGCCCTGCACACACTTAGGTAGTACAACTGATTTACAACACATTTGACACAATGGTTGTGAAACAACAAATATTTTGGCAGAGAGTTTGTCTCCTCAATAATGTTTGTGGTAATTTTTTGGGTGCAGAAAAACTTCATACCATGCTTTGTATGCTTTGTGTGTGAAAAGGGCTAGAGTGTTTTTCAATCTTAATTTAGACAGGTGGAAAGTATTAGGTTTACAAGTTAGTAGAGGGGAGAATAGCAGTGCTTGACTTGGACTCAAATAGGTACCGGTACTGTTTACCGGTGCCGGTACTGTTTATATTTAGGTGCAGGGGCTCCACAATTCTTTTGAGCTAATATTCTATAAGAGGAATAGGAGCTCAAGCAGCACAAAATTTGAGGTGCTTGTACTCCTCTCCATGGAGCTCCTGCCCATGTCAAGCACTGGAGAACAGGTATGTTAAACAAGTGGAGGTATTATGCACTTAAGAGACTGCAACACTACAGCCGCACCATGCTCCTTCACAGGTACAGAGCCTATAAAATGCCTACACCCCCCTAAACTTTCCTCACATTTTGTTGCGTTAAAAGGTGTGAATGAAATAGATTTAGTTGTATTTTTTTTTGGCATTGCTCTTCACAAAATACTTTATTGTAAAAGTCAAAAGAAAATTCTACACAATTTGACAAATTAATACAAATTAAATAACAAAAATATAGTCGTTGAGTAAGTATTCATGCCCTTTGTTTAGGCAAGTCTAAATTAGTTCAGAAGTCAAATTTTGCCTAACAAATAACATAATAAATGATATGACTCACTCTGTATTTTTTTATGACTACCCTCTTCCTCTGTCCCCCATACATACAACATATGTAAGGTCCCTCAGTCAAGTATTGAATTTCAATCACAGATTTAACTACAAAGACCAGGGAGCTTTTCGAAAGCCTCATAAAGAAAAGGGCAGTGATTGGTAGATGGGTACCAATAATAAATCAGACATTGAATATATCTTTAAGCATGGTCAAGTTAATAATTATGCTGTGGATGATGTATTAAATCACCCACACACATCACAGATACAGCCTTCCTTCTGAACTGAGCTGCAGGAGAGGAAGGAAACTGCTTAGGCATGTAACCATGTCACCAAAACATTATAAATAACATGGATCAATGGACAATAATGAACTAAATGAAAGAATGAAAAGAAGAATACAAATACACAAAACATGCATCTGTATGCAACAAGGCACTAAAGTAATACTGAAAATGCAAAGCCTTATGTTTGGGGAAAATCCAACACAGCACATCACTGAGTAACTGCAACCTTATTTTCGAGCATGGTGTAGTTGCATCATGGTATAGGTATGCTTGACATCGGCAAAGACTGGGGAGTTTTTCAGAATGAAAAGAAACAGGATGGAGCTAAGCACAGGCAAAATCCTAGAGGAAACCTGCTTCAGTTCACTTTACACCAGACACTGAAAGAGGAATTCACCTTTCAGGTGAACAATAACCTACAATATATATACAAAAAGATATGGACACCCCTTCAAATTACTGGTTTTGGCTATTTCAGCCACACCCATTGCTGACAGGTGTATAAAATCGAGCACACAACCATGCAATCTCCATAGACAAACATTGGCAGTAGAATGGCCTTACTGAAGTGCTCAGTGACTTTGAACGTGGCACCAACAAGTCAGTTTGTCAAATTTATACCCTGCTATAGCTGCCCCTGTCAACTGGAACTGCTGTTATTGTGAAGTGGCAACGTCTAGGAGCAACAATGGCTCAACCGTGAAGTGGTAGGCCACACAAGCTCACAGAACGGGACCGTCGAGTCCTGAAGCACGTAGGACATCAAAAACGTCTGTTCTAGGTTGCAACACTCATTACCAAGTTCCAAACTGCCTTTGAAAGCAATGTCAGCACAATAACTGTTTGTCTGTGAGCTTCATGAAATGGGTTTCAATGGCCGAGCAGCCGCACACTAGCCTAAGATCACCATGCGCCATGCCAAGCATCGGTTGGAGTGGTGTAAAGCTCGCCGCCATTGGACTCTGGAGCAGTGGAAACGCGTTCTCTGGAGTGATGGATAAAGCTTCACCATGTGGCAGTCTGATGGACAAATCTGAGTTTGGCGGATGCCAGGAGAACACTCCCTGCCCCAATGGATAGTGCAAACTGTAAAGTTTGGTAGAGGAGGAATAATGGTCTGGGCTGTTTTCATTGTTTGGGCTATGCCCCTTAGTTCCAGTGAATGGAAATCTTAACACTACAGCATACAATAAACAATCTAGACGATTCTGTGCTTCCAACTTTGTGGCAACAGTTTGGGGAAGGCCCTTTCCTGTTTCAGCATGACAATGCCCCTGTGCACAAACCGAGGTCCATACAGAAATGGTTTGTCGAGATTGGTGTGGAAGAACTTGACTGGCCTGCACAGACACCCTAACGTCAACCCCATCGAACAGCTTTGGGATGAATTGGAACGCAGATTGCGAGCCAGGCCTAATTGCCCAACATCAGTGCCGACCTCACTAGTGCTCTTGTGGCTGAATGGAAGCAAGTTCCCACTGCAATGTTCCAATATCTAGTGGAAAACCTTCCAAGAAGAGTTGAGGCTGTTATAACAATAAAGGGGGGACCAACTCCATATTAATGCCCATGATTTTGGAATGAGATGTTCGACGAGCAGGTGTCCACATACGTTTGGTCATTTAGTGTATCTGGACATTAAAATACTTTCTGGACTTCCCTTTGTATTTTTTTTTACCAGGGCCTCTGGTACTGCACTACTGTATGTAGGGAATAGGATACCATTTGGGATGCACTCGCTGAGTTTCTAGCTATAAACCTGATTTATTTATCATTTCTAGGCAACAATGAAGTACCTTACCATGATATTTTTTCCATTAAAGTTGTCAAAAAGATTTTTGGCAAAGAACAATTTCTCAAGCTAGTTTTGCTAGGACTGTCTGGGAGGGGTCTGAGTGGGGAGGTGAAAACTAGCTGTTACTGGCAGAGAGGTTTGGAACTCTCTTGGTCTACTAACTAATTTACTGCATGCGTGCGTCAGTGCGTGCCTGCAAGCGTGTCTCATGATACCTGTCCCCCCTCAGGAGTGGCAGTGTGAGCGGCCTCACTTTGAAGCTGATCAAGTCATCAGTGATGGAGATGTTGGACACTCTGTCTGATGACGACTATGTCAACGTGGCCAGGGTGAGTGTGTCTGTGATAGTGTGGTAGTTACTGTAGTTACACCTGGGATTGACATTTCATTGGTTATACATTTGTTTTTTTGGAGAATTCTATTTCATACTATTTTTATAGGTATCAGCACAAAACATGTTGCACAACCTTAAACAACACAGCAATCACTCATATGAACGGGTATTCATTTGTTCATAACCAATTTCCTCCTTCACTAACAGTATTTATCTCTTGCTGTCTATCTCGCCTGCTCTCTCACTGTCTTTATCTCTTGCTCTCTATCTAGCCTGCTCTCTCATTGTTGTTCCTCAATCCCATTTCTGCTCTGTCATTCTCTCTCCTTTCTTGTTTCAGTTTAATGAAAAGGCAGAGGCAGTGGTCCCTTGCTTCAAACACCTGGTCCAGGCCAACGTTCACAACAAGAAGATCTTCAAAGAGGCTGTAAAGCTCATGCAAGCTAAAGGCACCACAGACTACAAGTCTGGTTTCCACTTTGCCTTCAATCAGCTACTAAACGT